>NC_092742.1:3664344-3971844 GCF_047496795.1 Chiloscyllium punctatum | reverse complement strand
CACATTCTCTCTCTCTATTACATTCCCTCACTCACACATTCTCTCTCTCTCTCACATTCTCTCTCTCTATTATTCTTTCTCTCTCACATTCTCTCTGTCTATTACATTCTCTCACACATTATCTCTCTCTATTACATTCTCTCTCCCATTCTCTATTACATTCTCTCTCTCTCACATTCTCTCTTCTATTACATTCTCTCTCTCTATTACATTCTCTCTCTTTCTCACATTCTCTCTCTATTACATTCTCTCTATTACATTAACTCTCTCACACACATTCTCTCTCTCTATTACATTCTCTCTCTCTATTACATTCTCTCTCTTTATTACATTCTCACACATTCTCTCTCTCTATTACATTCTCTCTACTACATCCTCTCACTCTCACATTCTCTCTCTATTACATTCTCTCTCTCACTCACACACATTTTTTCACTCTCTCACATTCTCTCTCTCTATTACATTCTCTCTCACACATTCTCTCTCTCTCACATTCTCTCTCTCTATTAAATTCTCTCTCTCTCACATTCTCTCTCACTATTACATTCTCTCTATCTCACATTCTCTATTACATTCTCTCTCTCACATTCTCTCTCTATTACATTCTCTCTCTCTCTCACACACACATTCTCTTTCTCTCTCTCTCACATTCTCTCTCTCTCACATTCTCTCTCTCTCACACTCTCTCTCTTTATTACATTCTCTCTCCCTCTCACATTCTCTCTCTCTCACATTCTCTCTCTCTCACATTCTCCCTCTCTCTCACATTCTCTCTCTCACACATTCTCTCTCTCTCACATTCTCTCTCTCTCTCACATTCTCTCTCTCTATTACATTCTCTCTCTCTCTCACACACATTCTCTTTCTCTCTCTCTCTCTCACATTCTCTCTCTCTCACACACATTTTCTTTCTCTCTCACACATTCTCTCTCTCTCACACATTCTCTCTCTCTCTCTCTCATTCTCTCTCTGTCACATTCTCTCTCTCTATTACATTCTCTCTCTCACACACACATTCTCTTTCTCTCTGACATTCTCTCTCTCTATTACATTCTCTCTCTCTCTCACATTCTCTCTCTCTATTACATTCTCTCTCTCTCACACACACATTCTCTTTCTCTCTCTCTCACACATTCTCTCTCTCTCACATTCTCTCTCTCTATTACATTCTCTCTGTCACATTCTCTCTCTCTAATTACATTGTCTCTCTCACACACACATTCTCTCTCTCTATTACATTCTCTCTCTCTATTATATTCTCTCTCTCTCTATTACACTCTCTCACAGATTCTCTCTCTCTATTACATTCGCTCTCTCTATTACATTCTCTCTCTCTATTATTCTTTCTCTCACATTCTCTCTCTCTATTACATTCTCTCTCTCACATTCTCTATCTCTCACATTCTCTCTATTACATTCTCTCTCTCTCTCACACACATTCTCTTTCTCTCTCTCTCACATTCTCTCTCTCTCTATTACATTCTCTCTCTCTATTATATTCTCTCTCTCTCTATTACACTCTCTCACAGATTCTCTCTCTCTATTACATTCGCTCTCTCTATTACATTCTCTCTCTCTATTATTCTTTCTCTCACATTCTCTCTCTCTATTACATTCTCTCTCTCACATTCTCTATCTCTCACATTCTCTCTATTACATTCTCTCTCTCTCTCTCACATTCTCTCTCTATTACATTCTCTCTATTACACCTCTCTCCCTCACATTCTCTCTTACATTCTCTCTCTCTCACATTCTCTCTATTACATTCTCTCTCTCACTCACACACATTCTCTTTCTCTCTCTCTCACATTCTCTCTCTCTATTACATTCTCTCTCTCACATTCTCTCTATTACATTCTCTCTCTCTCTCACATTCTCTCTCTATTACATTCTCTCTCTCTTGTACATTCTCTCTCTCACAGATTCTCTCTCTCTATTACATTCTCTCTCTCACACATTCTCTCTCTCTATTATTCTTTCTCTCTCACATACTCTCTCTCTATTACATTCTCTCTCTCACACATTCTCTCTCTCACACATTCTCTCTGTATTACATTCTCTCTCTCTCACATTCTCTCTCTCTATTACATTCTCTCTCTCTCACATTATCTCTCTCTATTACATTCTCTCTCATATTCTCTATTACATTCTCTCTCTCTCACATTCTCTCTCTCTATTACATTCTCTCTCTCTATTACATTCTCTCTCTTTCTCACATTCTCTCTCTCACATTCTCTCTCTATTACATTGTCTCTCTCTCTCACATTCTCTCTCTCTCACATTCTCTCTCTATTACATTCTCTCTTTCTCACATTCTCTCTCTCTATTACATTGTCTCTCTCACACACACATTCTCTCTCTATTACATTCTCTCTCTCAATTACATTCTCTCTCTCACATTCTCTCTCTCTATTACATTCTCTCTCTCACAGATTCTCTCTCTCTATTACATTCTCTCTCTCACATTCTGTCTCTCTATTATTCTTTCTCTCTCACATTCTCTCTCTCTATTACATTCTCTCTCTCACATTCTCTATCTCTCATATTCTCTCTATTACATTCTCTCTCTCTCTCTCACATTCTCTCTCTATTACATTCTCTCTCTCTCTATTACATTCTCTCTCTCTCTCACACATTCTCTCTCTCTCTCACACACACACATTCTCTTTCTCTCTCGCACTCTCTCTCTCTCTCGCACACGCTCTCTCTGTCGCACACTCTCTCTCTCTCGCACACTCTCTCTCTCGCATACTCTCTCTCTGTCGCACATTCTCTCTCTCACACATCCTCTCTCTCTCATATTCTCTCTCTCATATTCTCTCTCTCTCACATTCTCTCTCTCTATTACATTCTCTCTCTCTCTAATTCTTTCTCTCTATTACATTCTCTCCCTCACATTCTCTCTCTCTTATTACATTCTTTCTCTCTCACATTCTCTCTCTCTATCACATTCTCTCTCTCACATTCTCTCTATTACATTCTCTCTCTCTCTCACATTCTCTCTCTATTACATTCTCTCTCTCTTGTACATTCTCTCTCTCACAGATTCTCTCTCTCTATTACATTCTCTCTCTCTCACATTCTCTCTCTCTATTATTCTTTCTCTCTCACATACTCTCTCTCTATTACATTCTCTCTCTCACACATTCTCTCTCTCACACATTCTCTCTGTATTACATTCTCTCTCTCTCACATTCTCTCTCTCTATTACATTCTGTCTCTCACATTATCTCTCTCTATTACATTCTCTCTCATATTCTCTATTACATTCTCTCTCTCTCACATTCTCTCTCTCCATTACATTCTCTCTCTCTATTACATTCTCTCTCTTTCTCACATTCTCTCTCTCACATTCTCTCTCTATTACATTGTCTCTCTCTCTCACATTCTCTCTCTCTCACATTCTCTCTCTATTACATTCTCTCTTTCTCACATTCTCTCTCTCTATTACATTGTCTCTCTCACACACACATTCTCTCTCTATTACATTCTCTCTCTCTATTACATTCTCTCTCTCACATTCTCTCTCTCTATTACATTCTCTCTCTCACAGATTCTCTCTCTCTATTACATTCTCTCTCTCACATTCTGTCTCTCTATTATTCTTTCTCTCTCACATTCTCTCTCTCTATTACATTCTCTCTCTCACATTCTCTATCTCTCATATTCTCTCTATTACATTCTCTCTCTCTCTCTCACATTCTCTCTCTCTATTACATTCTCTCTCTCTCTAATTCTTTCTCTCTATTACATTCTCTCCCTCACATTCTCTCTCTCTTATTACATTCTCTCTCTCACACATTCTCTCTCAATTACATTCTGTCTCTCACATTCTTTCTCTCATTCTCTCTCTCTATTACATTCTCTCTCTCACATTATCTCTATTACATTCTCTCTCTCACACATTCTCTCTCTCTGTTACATTCTCTGACTCACACATTCTCTCTCTCTATTACATTCTCTCTCACATACTCTCTCTCTATTACATTCTCTCTCTCTCACATTCTCTCAATGTATTACATTCTCTCTCTCACACATTCTCTCTCTGTATTACATTCTCTCTCTCTCACATTCTCTCTCTCTATTACATTCTCTCACTCTCAGTCTCTTTCTCTGAGAGGGGATCTGATTGAAACGTATAGGCTTATGAAAGGACTGGACACTCTGGCAGGAGGGAACATATTTCCGTTGATGGGGGAGTGCCGAACCAGAGGACACAACTTAAAAATACGGGGTAGACCATTTAGGACAGAGATGAGGAGAAACTACTTCACCCAGAGAGTGGTGGCTGTGTGGAATGCTCTGCCCCAGAGGGCAGTGGAGGCCCAGTCTCTGGATTCTTTTAAGAAAGAATTGGATAGAGCTCTTAAAGATAGTGGAGTCAAGGGGTATGGAGATAAGGCTGGAACAGGATACTAATTAGGAATGATCAGCCATGATCATATTGAATGGCGGTGCAGGCTCGAAGGGCAGAATGGCCTACTCCTGCATCTATTGTCTATTGTCTATTGTCTATTGTCTATTGTCTTTCTCTGTTACATTCTCTCTCACATTATCTCTCTCTATTACATTCTCTCTCACATTATCTCTCTCTATTACATTCTCTCTCACATTCTCTCTCTCTCACATACTCTCTCTCTATTACATTCTCTCTCTTTCTCACATTCTCTCTCTATTACATTCTCTCTCTCTATTACATTGTCTCTCTCACACACACATTCTCTCTCTCTATTACATTCTCTTTCTTTATTACATTCTCTCTCTCTCACATTCTCTCTCTCTCACAGATTCTCTCTCTCTATTACATTCTCTCTCTCTCACATTCTCTCTTACATTCTCTCTCTCTCACATTCTCTCTCTATTACATTCTCTCTCTCACTCACACACATTCTCTTTCTCTCTCTCAAACATTCTCTCTCTCTGTATTACATTCTCTCTCTCACACACATTCTCTCTCTCACATTCTCTCTCTCTTTTAAATTCTCTCTCTCTCACATTCTCTCTCACATTCTCTCACTATTACATTCTCTCTCTCTATTACATTCTCTCTCTCTCACATTCTCTATTACATTTTCTCTCTCTCACATTCTCTATTACATTTTCTCTCTCTCACATTCTCTCTCTATTACATTCTCTCTCGCTCTCTCACACACACATTCTCTTTCTCTCTCTCTCACATTCTCTCTCTCTCTGTATTACATTCTCTCTCTCACACACATTCTCTCTCTCTCACATTCTCTCTCTCTATTAAATTCTCTCTCTCTCACATTCTCTCTCACATTCTCTCTCTATTACATTATCTCTCTCACATTCTCTATTACATTCTCTCTCTCTCACATTCTCTCTCTATTACATTCTCTCTCTCTATTACATTCTCTCTCTTTATTACATTCTCACACATTCTCTCTCTCTATTACATTCTCTCTACTACATCCTCTCACATTCTCTCTCTCTCACATTCTCTCTCTATTACATTCTCTCTCTCACTCACACACATTTTTTCACTCTCTCACATTCTCTCTCTCTCTCTATTACATTCTCTCTCACACATTCTCTCTCTCTATTAAATTCTCTCTCTCTCACATTCTCTCTCACTATTACATTCTCTCTATCTCACATTCTCTATTACATTCTCTCTATTACATTCTCTCTCTATTACATTCTCTCTCTCTCTCACACACACATTCTCTTTCTCTCTCTCTCACATTCTCTCTCTCTCACATTCTCTCTCTCTCACACTCTCTCTCTTTATTACATTCTCTCTCCCTCTCACATTCTCTCTCTCTCACATTCTCTCTCTCTCACATTCTCCCTCTCTCTCACATTCTCTCTCTCACACATTCTCTCTCTCTCACATTCTCTCTCTCTCACATTCTCTCTCTCTCTCACATTCTCTCTCTCTATTACATTCTCTCTCTCTCTCACACACATTCTCTTTCTCTCTCTCTCTCACATTCTCTCTCTCTCACACACATTCTCTTTCTCTCTCACACATTCTCTCTCACACATTCTCTCTCTCTCTCTCTCATTCTCTCTCTGTCACATTCTCTCTCTCTATTACATTCTCTCTCTCACACACACATTCTCTTTCTCTCTGACATTCTCTCTCTCTATTACATTCTCTCTCTCTCTCACATTCTCTCTCTCTATTACATTCTCTCTCTCTCACACACACATTCTCTTTCTCACTCTCTCACACATTCTCTCTCTCTCACATTCTCTCTCTCTATTACATTCTCTCTCTCACATTCTCTCTCTCTAATTACATTGTCTCTCTCACACACACATTCTCTCTCTCTATTACATTCTCTCTCTCTATTATATTCTCTCTCTCTCTATTACACTCTCTCACAGATTCTCTCTCTCTATTACATTCGCTCTCTCTATTACATTCTCTCTCTCTATTATTCTTTCTCTCACATTCTCTCTCTCTATTACATTCTCTCTCTCACATTCTCTATCTCTCACATTCTCTCTATTACATTCTCTCTCTCTCTCACACACATTCTCTTTCTCTCTCTCTCACATTCTCTCTCTCTCTATTACATTCTCTCTCTCTATTATATTCTCTCTCTCTATTACACTCTCTCACAGATTCTCTCTCTCTATTACATTCGCTCTCTCTATTACATTCTCTCTCTCTATTATTCTTTCTCTCACATTCTCTCTCTCTATTACATTCTCTCTCTCACATTCTCTATCTCTCACATTCTCTCTATTACATTCTCTCTCTCTCTCTCACATTCTCTCTCTATTACATTCTCTCTATTACACCTCTCTCCCTCACATTCTCTCTTACATTCTCTCTCTCTCACATTCTCTCTATTACATTCTCTCTCTCACTCACACACATTCTCTTTCTCTCTCTCTCACATTCTCTCTCTCTATTACATTCTCTCTCTCTCACACATTCTCTCTCTCCATTACATTCTCTCACTCTCACAGTCTCTTTCTCTATTACATTCTCTCTCACATTCTCTCTCTATTACATTCTCTCTCACACACATTTTCTCTCTCTTTCTCACATTCTCTCTCTATTACATTCTCTCTCACACACACATATTCTCTCTCTCTCTATTACATTCTCTTCTCTCACACATTCTCTCTCTCTATTACATTCTCTCTCTCACATTCTCTCTCTCTATTACATTCTCTCTCTCACAGATTCTCTCTCTCTATTACATTCGCTCTCTTTATTACATTCTCTCTCTATTACATTCTCTCTCTCTATTATTCTTTCTCTCACATTCTCTCTTTCTATTACATTCTCTCTCTCACATTCTCTCTATTACATTCTCTCTCATTCTCTCTCTCTATCTCTCACATTCTCTCTATTACATTCTCTCTCTCTCTCACATTCTCTCTCTGTTACAGTCTCTCTCTGTATTACATCCTCTCTCCCTCACATTCTCTCTTACATTCTCTCTCTCTCACATTATCTCTATTACATTCTCTCTATCACACATTCTCTCTCTCTGTTACATTCTCTCTCTCTCACATTCTCTCTCTCTCTATTACATTCTCTCTCACACATTCTCTCTCTCTCTATTACATTCTCTCTCTCTCACATTCTCTCTCTCTATTATTCTTTCTCTCTCACATTCTCTCTCTCTATTACATTCTCTCTCTCTCACATTCCCTCTATTACATTGTGTCTCTCACACACACATTCTCTCTCTCTATTACATTCTCTCTCTCACAGATTCTCTCTCTCTATTACATTCTCTCTCTCTCACATTCTCTCTCTCTAATATTCTTTCTCTCTCACATTCTCTCTCTCTATTACATTCTCTCTCACACATTCTCTCTATTACATTCTCTCTCTCTCACATTCTCTCTCTATTACATTCTCTCTCTCTTGTACATTCTCTCTCTCTATTACATTCTCTCTCTCTCACATTCTCTCTCTCTATTATTCTTTCTCTCTCACATTCTCTCTCTCTATTACATTCTCTCTCTCACATTCTCTCTATTACATTCTCTCTCTCTCTCACATTCTCTCTCTATTACATTCTCTCTCTCTTGTACATTCTCTCTCTCACAGATTCTCTCTCTCTATTACAGTCTCTCTCTCACACATTCTCTCTCTCTATTATTCTTTCTCTCTCACATACTCTCTCTCTATTACATTCTCTCTCTCACACATTCTCTCTCTCACACATTCTCTCTGTATTACATTCTCTCTCTCTCACATTCTCTCTCTCTATTACATTCTCTCTCTCTCACATTATCTCTCTCTATTACATTCTCTCTCATATTCTCTATTACATTCTCTCTCTCTCACATTCTCTCTCTCTATTACATTCTCTCTCTCTATTACATTCTCTCTCTTTCTCACATTCTCTCTCTCACATTCTCTCTCTATTACATTGTCTCTCTCTCTCACATTCTCTCTCTCTCACATTCTCTCTCTATTACATTCTCTCTTTCTCACATTCTCTCTCTCTATTACATTATCTCTCTCACACACATTCTCTCTCTATTACATTCTCTCTCTCTATTACATTCTCTCTCTCACATTCTCTCTCTCTATTACATTCTCTCTCTCACAGATTCTCTCTCTCTATTACATTCTCTCTCTCACATTCTGTCTCTCTATTATTCTTTCTCTCTCACATTCTCTCTCTCTATTACATTCTCTCTCTCACATTCTCTATCTCTCATATTCTCTCTATTACATTCTCTCTCTCTCTCTCACATTCTCTCTCTATTACATTCTCTCTCTCTCTATTACATTCTCTCTCTCTCTCACACATTCTCTCTCTCTCTCACACACACACATTCTCTTTCTCTCTCGCACACTCTCTCTCTCTCGCACACTCTCTCTCTCTCGCACACTCTCTCTCTCGCATACTCTCTCTCTGTCGCACATTCTCTCTCTCACACATCCTCTCTCTCTCATATTCTCTCTCTCATATTCTCTCTCTCTCACATTCTCTCTCTCTATTACATTCTCTCTCTCTCTAATTCTTTCTCTCTATTACATTCTCTCCCTCACATTCTCTCTCTCTTATTACATTCTTTCTCTCTCACATTCTCTCTCTCTATCACATTCTCTCTCTCACATTCTCTCTATTACATTCTCTCTCTCTTGTACATTCTCTCTCTCACAGATTCTCTCTCTCTATTACATTCTCTCTCTCTCACATTCTCTCTCTCTATTATTCTTTCTCTCTCACATACTCTCTCTCTATTACATTCTCTCTCTCACACATTCTCTCTGTATTACATTCTCTCTCTCTCACATTCTCTCTCTCTATTACATTCTCTCTCTCACATTATCTCTCTCTATTACATTCTCTCTCATATTCTCTATTACATTCTCTCTCTCTCACATTCTCTCTCTCCATTACATTCTCTCTCTCTATTACATTCTCTCTCTTTCTCACATTCTCTCTCTCACATTCTCTCTCTATTACATTGTCTCTCTCTCTCACATTCTCTCTCTCTCACATTCTCTCTCTATTACATTCTCTCTTTCTCACATTCTCTCTCTCTATTACATTGTCTCTCTCACACACACATTCTCTCTCTATTACATTCTCTCTCTCACATTCTCTCCCTCTATTACATTCTCTCTCTCACAGATTCTCTCTCTCTATTACATTCTCTCTCTCACATTCTGTCTCTCTATTATTCTTTCTCTCTCACATTCTCTCTCTCTATTACATTCTCTCTCTCACATTCTCTATCTCTCATATTCTCTCTATTACATTCTCTCTCTCTCTCTCACATTCTCTCTCTCTATTACATTCTCTCTCTCTCTAATTCTTTCTCTCTATTACATTCTCTCCCTCACATTCTCTCTCTCTTATTACATTCTCTCTCTCACACATTCTCTCTCTATTACATTCTGTCTCTCACATTCTTTCTCTCATTCTCTCTCTCTATTACATTCTCTCTCTCACATTATCTCTATTACATTCTCTCTCTCACACATTCTCTCTCTCTGTTACATTCTCTGACTCACACATTCTCTCTCTCTATTACATTCTCTCTCACATACTCTCTCTCTATTACATTCTCTCTCTCTCACATTCTCTCAATGTATTACATTCTCTCTCTCACACATTCTCTCTCTGTATTACATTCTCTCTCTCTCACATTCTCTCTCTCTATTACATTCTCTCACTCTCAGTCTCTTTCTCTGAGAGGGGATCTGATTGAAACGTATAGGCTTATGAAAGGACTGGACACTCTGGCAGGAGGGAACATATTTCCGTTGATGGGGGAGTGCCGAACCAGAGGACACAACTTAAAAATACGGGGTAGACCATTTAGGACAGAGATGAGGAGAAACTACTTCACCCAGAGAGTGGTGGCTGTGTGGAATGCTCTGCCCCAGAGGGCAGTGGAGGCCCAGTCTCTGGATTCTTTTAAGAAAGAATTGGATAGAGCTCTTAAAGATAGTGGAGTCAAGGGGTATGGAGATAAGGCTGGAACAGGATACTAATTAGGAATGATCAGCCATGATCATATTGAATGGCGGTGCAGGCTCGAAGGGCAGAATGGCCTACTCCTGCATCTATTGTCTATTGTCTATTGTCTATTGTCTATTGTCTTTCTCTGTTACATTCTCTCTCACATTATCTCTCTCTATTACATTCTCTCTCACATTATCTCTCTCTATTACATTCTCTCTCACATTCTCTCTCTCTCACATACTCTCTCTCTATTACATTCTCTCTCTTTCTCACATTCTCTCTCTATTACATTCTCTCTCTCTATTACATTGTCTCTCTCACACACACATTCTCTCTCTCTATTACATTCTCTCTCTCGCACATTCTCTCTCTCTATTACATTCTCTCTCTTTATTACATTCTCTCTCTCTCACATTCTCTCTCTCTCACAGATTCTCTCTCTCTATTACATTCTCTCTCTCTCACATTCTCTCTTAAATTCTCTCTCTCTCACATTCTCTCTCTATTACATTCTCTCTCTCACTCACACACATTCTCTTTCTCTCTCTCAAACATTCTCTCTCTCTGTATTACATTCTCTCTCTCACACACATTCTCTCTCTCACATTCTCTCTCTCTTTTAAATTCTCTCTCTCTCACATTCTCTCTCACATTCTCTCACTATTACATTCTCTCTCTCTATTACATTCTCTCTCTCTCACATTCTCTATTACATTTTCTCTCTCTCACATTCTCTATTACATTTTCTCTCTCTCACATTCTCTCTCTATTACATTCTCTCTCGCTCTCACACACACACATTCTCTTTCTCTCTCTCTCACATTCTCTCTCTCTCTGTATTACATTCTCTCTCTCACACACATTCTCTCTCTCTCACATTCTCTCTCTCTATTAAATTCTCTCTCTCTCACATTCTCTCTCACATTCTCTCTCTATTACATTATCTCTCTCACATTCTCTATTACATTCTCTCTCTCTCACATTCTCTCTCTATTACATTCTCTCTCTCTCTCTCACACACACACACATTCTCTTTCTCGCACACACTCTCTCTCTCTCGCACACTCTCTCTCTCGCACACATTGTCTCTCTCTCATATTCTCTCTCTCTATTACATTCTCTCTCTCATATTCTCTCTCTCTCACATTCTCTCTCTCTATTACATTCTCTCTCTCTCTAATTCTTTCTCTCTATTACATTCTCTCCCTCACATTCTCTCTCTCTTATTACGTTCTCTCTCTCACATTCTCTCTCTCTATTACATTCTCTCTCTCACATTCTGTCTCTCTATTACATTCTCTCTCTCTCACATTATCTCTATTACATTCTCTCTCACACACATTCTCTCTCTCTATTACATTCTCTCTCTCTCACATTATCTCTATTACATTCTCTCTCTCTATTACATTCTCTCTCACATACTCTCTCTCTATTACATTCTCTCTCACACACATTTTCTCTCTCTTTCTCACATTCTCTCTCTATTACATTCTCTCTCTCACACACATATTCTCTCTCTCTCTATTACATTCTCTTCTCTCACACATTCTCTCTCTCTATTACATTCTCTCTCTCACATTCTCTCTCTCTATTACATTCTCTCTCTCACAGATTATCTCTCTCTATTACATTCGCTCTCTTTATTACATTCTCTCTCTATTACATTCTCTCTCTCTATTACATTCTCTCTCTCACATTCTCTCTATTACATTCTCTCTCATTCTCTCTCTCTATCTCTCACATTCTCTCTATTACATTCTCTCTCTCTCTCTCACATTCTCTCTCTATTACATTCTCTCTCTGTATTACATCCTCTCTCCCTCACATTCTCTCTCTCTCACATTATCTCTATTACATTCTCTCTATCACACTTTCTCTCTCTCTGTTACATTCTCTCTCTCTATTACATTCTCTCTCACATTCTCTCTCTCTCTATTACATTCTCTCTCACACATTCTCTCTCTCTCTATTACATTCTCTCTCTCTCACATTTTCTCTCTCTATTATTCTTTCTCTCTCACATTCTCTCTGTCTATTACATTCTCTCTCTCTCACATTCTCTCTCTCTATTACATTCTCACTTTCTCACATTCTCTCTCTCTATTACATTGTGTCTCTCACACACACATTCTCTCTCTCTATTACATTCTCTCTCTCTTGTACATTCTCTCTCTCACAGATTGTCTCTCTCTATTACATTCTCTCTCTCTCACATTCTCTCTCTCTATTATTCTTTCTCTCTCACATTCTCTCTCTATTACATTCTCTCTCTCTTGTACATTCTCTCTCTCACATTCTCTCTCTCTGTTACATTCTCTCCCTATCACATTCTCTCAATGTATTACATTCTCTCTCTCTCACATTCTCTCTCTCTATTACATTCTCTCACTCTCACAATCTCTTTCTCTATTACATTCTCTCTCACATTATCTCTCTCTATTACATTCTCTCTCTATTACATTCTCTCTCTCTCACATTCTCTCTCTCACATTCTCTCTCTATTACATTCTCTCTCTCTAATTCTTTCTCTCTATTACATTCTCTCCCTCACATTCTCTCTCTCTTATTACATTCTCTCTCTCACATTCTCTCTCTCTATTACATTCTCTCTCTCACATTCTGTCTCTCTATTACATTCTCTCTCTCTCACATTATCTCTATTACATTCTCTCTCACACACATTCTCTCTCTCTGTTACATTCCCTCTCCCTCTCACATTCTCTCTCTCACACATTCTCTCTCTCACACATTCTCTCTCTCTCTCACAATCTCTCTCACACATTCTCTCTCTCTCTCTCATTCTCTCTCTCTATTACATTCTCTCTCTCTCACACACACATTCTCTTTCTCTCTCTCTCACATTCTCTCTCTCTATTACATTCTCTCTCTCTATTACATTCTCTCTCTCTCACATTCTCTCTCTATGACATTCTCTCTCTCACTCACACACATTCTCTTTCTCTCTCTCACACATTCTCTCTATTACATTCTCTCTCTCTCAATTACATTCTCTCTCTCACACACATTCTCTCTCTCTCACATTCTCTCTCTCTATTAAATTCTCTCTCTCTATTACATTCTCTCTATCCCACATTCTCTATTACATTCTCTCTCTCACATTCTCTCTCTATTACATTCTCTCTGTCTCTCACACACACATTCTCTTTCTCTCTCTCTCACATTCTCTCTCTTTCACACATTCTCTCTCTCTATTACATTCTCTCTCTCACACATTCTCTCTCTCACACACATTCTCTCTCCCTCTCACATTCTCTCTCTCTCACTCTCTCTCTCACATTCTCTCTCTCACACATTCTCTCTCTCTCACACATTCTCTCTCTCTCACACATTCTCTCTCTCTCTCTCATTCTCTCTCTCTCACACACACACATTCTCTTTCTCTCTCTCTCTCACATTCTCTCTCTCTCACAAACAAATTCTCTTTCTCTCTCTCTCTCACATTCTCTCTCTCTCTATTACATTCTCTCTCTCTCTCACATTCTCTCTCACACATTCTCTCTCTCTATTACATTCTCTCTCTCACACATTCTCTCTCTCTGTTACATTCTCTCTCTCTATTACATTCTCTCTCTCACATTCTCTCTCTCTATTACATTCCCTCACTCACACATTCTCTCTCTCTTACATTCTCTCTCTCTCACATTCTCTCTCTCTATTATTCTTTCTCTCTCACATTCTCTCTGTCTATTACATTCTCTCTCACATTATCTCTCTCTATTACATTCTCTCTCCCATTCTCTATTACATTCTCTCTCTCTCACATTCTCTCTCTCTATTACATTCTCTCTCTCTATTACATTCTCTCTCTTTCTCACATTCTCTCTCTATTACATTCTCTCTATTACATTATCTCTCTCACACACACATTCTCTCTCTCTATTACATTCTCTCTCTCACACATTCTCTCTCTCTATTACATTCTCTCTCTTTATTACATTCTCTCTCTTTATTACATTCTCTCTCACACATTCTCTCTCTCTATTACATTCTCTCTCTCACTCACACACATTTTTTCACTCTCTCTCACATTCTCTCTCTCTCTATTACATTCTCTCTCACACATTCTCTTTCTCTATTAAATTCTCTCTCTCTCACATTCTCTCTCACTATTACATTCTCTCTATCTCACATTCTCTATTACATTCTCTCTCTCACATTCTCTCTCTATTACATTCTCTCTCTCTCTCACACACACATTCTCTTTCTCTCTCTCTCACATTCTCTGTCTCTCACATTCTCTCTCTCTCACACTTTCTCTCTTTATTACATTCTCTCTCCCTCTCACATTCTCTCTCTCTCACATTCTCTCTCTCTCACATTCTCCCTCTCTCTCACATTCTCTCTCTCACACATTCTCTCTCTCTCACATTCTCTCTCTCTCTCACATTCTCTCTCTCTATTACATTCTCTCTCTCTCACACACACATTCTCTTTCTCTCTCTCTCTCACATTCTCTCTCTCTCACACACATTCTCTTTCTCTCTCACACATTCTGTCTCTCTCACACATTCTCTCTCTCTCTCTCTCATTCTCTCTCTCTCACATTCTCTCTCTCTATTACATTCTCTCTCTCACACACACATTCTCTTTCTCTCTGACATTCTCTCTCTCTCACATTCTCTCTCTCTCTCACATTCTCTCTCTCTATTACATTCTCTCTCTCACACACACACATTCTCTTTCTCTCTCTCTCACACATTCTCTCTCTCTATTACATTCTCTCTCTCACATTCTCTCTCTCTAATTACATTGTCTCTCTCACACACACATTCTCTCTCTCTATTACATTCTCTCTCTCTATTATATTCTCTCTCTCTCTATTACACTCTCTCACAGATTCTCTCTCTCTATTACATTCGCTCTCTCTATTACATTCGCTCTCTCTATTATTCTTTCTCTCACATTCTCTCTCTCTATTACATTCTCTCTCTCACATTCTCTATCTCTCACATTCTCTCTATTACATTCTCTCTCTCTCTCACATTCTCTCTCTATTACATTCTCTCTATTACACCTCTCTCCCTCACATTCTCTCTTACATTTTCTCTCTCTCACATTCTCTCTATTACATTCTCTCTCTCACTCACACACATTCTCTTTCTCTCTCTCTCACATTCTCTCTCTCTCTATTACATTCTCTCTCTCTCACACATTCTCTCTCTCCATTACATTCTCTCACTCTCACAGTCTCTTTCTCTATTACACTCTCTCTCACATTATCTCTCTCTATTACATTCTCTCTCACATGCTCTCTCTATTACATTCTCTCTCACACACATTTTCTCTCTCTTTCTCACATTCTCTCTCTATTACATTCTCTCTCACACACACATATTCTCTCTCTCTCTATTACATTTTCTTCTCTCACACATTCTCTCTCTCTATTACATTCTCTCTCTCACATTCTCTCTCTCTATTACATTCTCTCTCTCACAGATTCTCTCTCTCTATTACATTCGCTCTCTTTATTACATTCTCTCTCTATTACATTCTCTCTCTCTATTATTCTTTCTCTCACATTCTCTCTCTCTATTACATTCTCTCTCTCACATTCTCTCTATTACATTCTCTCTCATTCTCTCTCTCTATCTCTCACATTCTCTCTATTACGTTCTCTCTCTCTCTCTCACATTCTCTCTCTATTACATTCTCTCTCTGTATTACATCCTCTCTCCCTCACATTCTCTCTTACATTCTCTCTCTCTCACATTATCTCTATTACATTCTCTCTATCACACATTCTCTCTCTCTGTTACATTCTCTCTCTCTATTACATTCTCTCTCACTATTACATTCTCTCTCACACATTCTCTCTCTCTCTATTACATTCTCTCTCTCTCACATTTTCTCTCTCTATTATTCTTTCTCTCTCACATTCTCTCTGTCTATTACATTCTCTCTCTCTCACATTCTCTCTATTACATTGTGTCTCTCACACACACATTCTCTCTCTCTATTACATTCTCTCTCTCTTGTACATTCTCTCTCTCACAGATTCTCTCTCCCTATTACATTCTCTCTCTCTCACATTCTCTCCCTCTATTATTCTTTCTCTCTCACATTCTCTCTCTCTATTACATTCTCTCTCTCACATTCTCTCTATTACATTCTCTCTCTCTCTCACACATTCTCTCTCTATTACATTCTCTCTCTCTTGTACATTCTCTCTCTCACATTCTCTCTCTCTGTTCCATTCTCTCCCTATCACATTCTCTCAATGTATTACATTCTCTCTCTCTCACATTCTCTCTCTCTATTACATTCTCTCACTCTCACAATCTCTTTCTCTATTACATTCTCTCTCACATTATCTCTCTCGATTACATTCTCTCTCTATTACATTCTCTCTCTCACACACACACACACACACACATTCTCTTTCTCTCTCTCTCACATTCTCTCTCTCTATTACATTCTCTCTCTCTATTACATTCTCTCTCTCTCACATTCTCTTTCTATTACATTCTCTCTCTCACTCACACACATTCTCTTTCTTTCTCTCACACATTCTCTCTATTACATTCTCTCTCTCTCAATTACATTCTCTCTCTCACACACATTCTCTCTCTCTCACATTCTCTCTCTCTATTAAATTCTCTCTCTCTCACATTCTCTCTCACTATTACATTCTCTCTATCCCACATTCTCTATTACATTCTCTCTCTCACATTCTCTCTCTATTACATTCTCTCTGTCTCTCACACACACATTCTCTTTCTCTCTCTCTCACATTCTCTCTCTCTCACACATTCTCTCTCTCTATTACATTCTCTCTCTCTCACATTCTCTCTCTCACACACATTCTCTCTCCCTCTCACATTCTCTCTCTCTCACTCTCTCTCTCACATTCTCTCTCTCACACATTCTCTCTCTCTCACACATTCTCTCTCTCTCTCTCTCATTCTCTCTCTCTCACACACACACATTCTCTTTCTCTCTCTCTCTCACATTCACTCTCTCTCACACACAAATTCTCTTTCTCTCTCTCTCTCACATTCTCTCTCTCTCTATTACATTCTCTCTCTCTCTCACATTCTCTCTCACACATTCTCTCTCTCTATTACATTCTCTCTCTCACATTCTCTCTCTCTATTACATTCCCTCACTCACACATTCTCTCTCTCTTACATTCTCTCTCTCTCACATTCTCTCTCTCTATTATTCTTTCTCTCTCACATTCTC
The DNA here is from genome assembly GCF_047496795.1 of Chiloscyllium punctatum. Classification (NCBI taxonomy): domain Eukaryota; kingdom Metazoa; phylum Chordata; class Chondrichthyes; order Orectolobiformes; family Hemiscylliidae; genus Chiloscyllium; species Chiloscyllium punctatum. The sequence continues at coordinate 3,954,217 of NC_092742.1, read as the reverse complement.
TCTGTCTATTACATTCTCTCTCACATTATCTCTCTCTCCCATTCTCTATTACATTCTCTCTCTCTCACATTTTCTCTCTCTATTACATTCTCTCTCTCTATTACATTCTCTCTCTTTCTCACATTCTCTCTCTATTACATTCTCTCTATTACATTATCTCTCTCACACATTCTCTCTCTCTATTACATTCTCTCTCTTTATTACATTCTCTCTCACACATTCTCTCTCTCTATTACATTCTCTCTACTACATCCTCTCACATTCTCTCTTACATTCTCTCTCTCTCACATTCTCTCTCTATTACATTCTCTCTCTCACTCACACACATTTTTTCACTCTCTCTCACATTCTCTCTCTCTCTATTACATTCTCGCTCACACATTCTCTCTCTCTCACATTCTCTTTCTCTATTAAATTCTCTCTCTCTCACATTCTCTCTCACTATTACATTCTCTCTATCTCACATTCTCTATTACATTCTCTCTCTCACATTCTCTCTCTATTACATTCTCTCTCTCTCTCACACACACATTCTCTTTCTCTCTCTCTCACATTCTCTCTCTCTCACATTCTCTCTCTCTCACACTCTCTCTCTTTATTACATTCTCTCTCCCTCTCACATTCTCTCTCTCTCACATTCTCTCTCTCTCACATTCTCCCTCTCTCTCACATTCTCTCTCTCACACATTCTCTCTCTCTCACATTCTCTCTCTCTCACATTCTCTCTCTCTCTCACATTCTCTCTCTCGATGACATTCTCTCTCTCTCACACACATTCTCTTTCTCTCTCACACATTCTCTCTCTCTCACACATTCTCTCTCTCTCTCTCTCATTCTCTCTCTCTCACATTCTCTCTCTCTATTACATTCTCTCTCTCACACACACATTCTCTTTCTCTCTGACATTCTCTCTCTCTCACATTCTCTCTCTCTCTCACATTCTCTCTCTCTATTACATTCTCTCTCTCACACACACACATTCTCTTTCTCTCTCTCTCACACATTCTCTCTCTCTATTACATTCTCTCTCTCACATTCTCTCTCTCTAATTACATTGTCTCTCTCACACACACATTCTCTCTCTCTATTACATTCTCTCTCTCTATTATATTCTCTCTCTCTCTATTACACTCTCTCACAGATTCTCTCTCTCTATTACATTCGCTCTCTCTATTACATTCGCTCTCTCTATTATTCTTTCTCTCACATTCTCTCTCTCTATTACATTCTCTCTCTCACATTCTCTATCTCTCACATTCTCTCTATTACATTCTCTCTCTCTCTCTCACATTCTCTCTCTATTACATTCTCTCTATTACACCTCTCTCCCTCACATTCTCTCTTACATTTTCTCTCTCTCACATTCTCTCTATTACATTCTCTCTCTCACTCACACACATTCTCTTTCTCTCTCTCTCACATTCTCTCTCTCTCTATTACATTCTCTCTCTCCATTACATTCTCTCACTCTCACAGTCTCTCTCTCTATTACATTCTCTCTCACACATATTTTCTCTCTCTTTCTCACATTCTCTCTCTATTACATTCTCTCTCACACACACATATTCTCTCTCTCTCTATTACATTCTCTTCTCTCACACATTCTCTCTCTCTATTACATTCTCTCTCTCACATTCTCTCTCTCTATTACATTCTCTCTCTCACAGATTCTCTCTCTCTATTACATTCGCTCTCTTTATTACATTCTCTCTCTATTACATTCTCTCTCTCTATTATTCTTTCTCTCACATTCTCTCTCTCTATTACATTCTCTCTCTCACATTCTCTCTATTACATTCTCTCTCATTCTCTCTCTCTATCTCTCACATTCTCTCTATTACATTCTCTCTCTCTCTCTCACATTCTCTCTCTATTACATTCTCTCTCTCTATTACATTCTCTCTCCCTCACATTCTCTCTTACATTCTCTCTCTCTCACATTATCTCTATTACATTCTCTCTATCACACATTCTCTCTCTCTGTTACATTCTCTCTCTCTTTTACATTCTCTCTCACATTCTCTCTCTCTCTATTACATTCTCTCTCACACATTCTCTCTCTCTCTATTACATTCTCTCTCTCTCACGTTTTCTCTCTCTATTATTCTTTCTCTCTCACATTCTCTCTGTCTATTACATTCTCTCTCTCTCACATTCTCTCTATTACATTGTGTCTCTCACACACACATTCTCTCTCTCTATTACATTCTCTCTCTCTTGTACATTCTCTCTCTCACAGATTCTCTCTCTCTATTACATTCTCTCTCTCTCACATTCTCTCTCTCTATTATTCTTTCTCTCTCACATTCTCTCTCTCTATTACATTCTCTCTCTCACATTCTCTCTATTACATTCTCTCTCTCTCTCTCACATTCTCTCTCTATTACGTTCTCTCTCTCTTGTACATTCTCTCTCTCACAGATTTTCTCTCTCTATTACATTCTCTCTCTCTCACATTCTCTCTCTGTATTATTCTTTCTCTCTCACATACTCTCTCTCTATTACATTCTCTCTCTCTCACATTCTCTCAATCTATTACATTCTCTCTCTCACACATTCTCTCTTTCACACATTCTCTCTGTATTACATTCTCTCTCTCTCACATTCTCTCTCTCTATTACATTCTCTCTCTCTCACATTATCTCTCTCTATTACATTCTCTCTCATATTCTCTATTACATTCTCTCTCTCTCACATTCTCTCTCTCTATTACATTCTCTCTCTCTATTACATTCTCTCTCTTTCTCACATTCTCTCTCTCACATTCTCTCTCTATTACATTGTCTCTCTCTCTCACATTCTCTCTCTCTCACATTCTCTCTCTATTACATTCTCTCTTTCTCACATTCTCTCTCTCTATTACATTGTCTCTCTCACACACAAATTCTCTCTCTATTACATTCTCTCTCTCTATTACATTCTCTCTCTCACATTCTCTCTCTCTATTACATTCTCTCTCTCACAGATTCTCTCTCTCTATTACATTCTCTCTCTCACATTCTCTCTCTCTATTATTCTTTCTCTCTCACATTCTCTCTCTCTCTATTACATTCTCTCTCTCACATTCTCTATCTCTCATATTCTCTCTATTACATTCTCTCTCTCTCTCACACATTCTCTCTCTATTACATTCTCTCTCTCTCTATTACATTCTCTCTCTCTCTCACACATTCTCTCTCTCTCTCACACACACACATTCTCTTTCTCTCTCGCACACTCTCTCTCTCTCGCACACTCTCTCTCTCGCATACTCTCTCTCTGTCGCACATTCTCTCTCTCACACATCCTCTCTCTCTCATATTCTCTCTCTCATATTCTCTCTCTCTCACATTCTCTCTCTCTATTACATTCTCTCTCTCTCTAATTCTTTCTCTCTCTTACATTCTCTCCCTCACATTCTCTCTCTCTTATTACATTCTCTCTCTCAAACATTCTCTCTCTATTACATTCTGTCTCTCACATTCTCTCTCTCATTCTCCCTCTCTATTACATTCTCTCTCTCACATTCTCTCTATTACATTCTCTCTCTCTCACATTATCTCTATTAAATTCTCTCTCTCACACATTCTCTCTCTCTGTTACATTCTCTCTCTCTATTACATTCTCTCTCTCACATTCTCTCTCTCTATTACATTCTCTCTCTCTCACATTCTCTCAATGTATTACATTCTCTCTCTCACACATTCTCTCTCTGTATTACATTCTCTCTCTCTCACATTCTCTCTCTCTATTACATTCTCACTCTCAGTCTCTTTCTCTGTTACATTCTCTCTCACATTATCTCTCTCTATTACATTCTCTCTCACATTATCTCTCTCTATTACATTCTCTCTCACATTCTCTCTCTATTACATTCTCTCTCTCTCACATACTCTCTCTCTATTACATTCTCTCTCTCTATTACATTCTCTCTCTATTACATTCTCTCTGTCTATTACATTGTCTCTCTCACACACACATTCTCTCTCTCTATTACATTCTCTCTCTCGCACATTCTCTCTCTCTATTACATTCTCTCTCTTTATTACATTCTCTCTCTCTCACATTCTCTCTCTCTCACAGATTCTCTCTCTCTATTACATTCTCTCTCTCACAGATTCTCTCTCTCTATTACATTCTCTCTCTCTCACATTCTCTCTTACATTCTCTCTCTCTCACATTCTCTCTCTATTACATTCTCTCTCTCACTCACACACATTCTCTTTCTCTCTCTCAAACATTCTCTCTCTCTGTATTACATTCTCTCTCTCACACACATTCTCTCTCTCTATTAAATTCTCTCTCTCTCACATTCTCTCTCACATTCTCTCACTATTACATTCTCTCTCTCTATTACATTCTCTCTCTCTCACATTCTCTATTACATTTTCTCTCTCTCACATTCTCTATTACATTTCCTCTCTCTCACATTCTCTCTCTATTACATTCTCTCTCGCTCTCACACACACACATTCTCTTTCTCTCTCTCTCACATTCTCTCTCTCTCTGTATTACATTCTCTCTCTCACACACATTCTCTCTCTCTCACATTCTCTCTCTCTATTAAATTCTCTCTCTCTCACATTCTCTCTCACATTCTCTCTCTATTACATTATCTCTCTCACATTCTCTCTTACATTCTCTCTCTCTCACATTCTCTCTCTATTACATTCTCTCTCTCTCTCTCTCACACACACACATTCTCTTTCTCTCTCTCTCACATTCTCTCTCTCTCTGTATTACATTCTCTCTCTCACACACATTCACTCTCTCTCACATTCTCTCTCTCTATTAAATTCTCTCTCTCTCACATTCTCTCTCACATTCTCTCTCTCACATTCTCTATTACATTCTCTCTCTCACATTCTCTCTCTATTACTTTCTCTCTCTCTCTCTCACACACACACACATTCTCTTTCTCGCACACTCTCTCTCTCTCTCACGTTCTCTCTCGCACACATTCTCTCTCTCTCATATTCTCTCTCTCTATTACATTCTCTCTCTCATATTCTCTCTCTCTCACATTCTCTCTCTCTATTACATGCTCTCTCTCTCTAATTCTTTCTCTCTATTACATTCTCTCCCTCACATTCTCTCTCTCTTATTACATTCTCTCTCTCACACATTCTCTCTCTCTCACATTCTCTCTCTCTATTACATTCTCTCTCTCACATTCTGTCTCTCTATTACATTCTCTCTCTCTCACATTATCTCTATTACATTCTCTCTCACACACATTCTCTCTCTCTGTTACATTCTCTCACTCACACATTCTCTCTCTCTATTACATTCTCTCTCACATACTCTCTCTCTATTACATTCTCTCTCTCTCACATTCTGTATTACATTTTCTCTCTCTCACATTCTCTATTACATTTCCTCTCTCTCACATTCTCTCTCTATTACATTCTCTCTCACTCTCACACACACACATTCTCTTTCTCTCTCTCTCACATTCTCTCTCTCTCTTATTACATTCTCTCTCTCACACACATTCTCTCTCTCTCACATTCTCTCTCTCTACTAAATTCTCTCTCTCTCACATTCTCTCTCACATTCTCTCTCTATTTCATTATCTCTCTCACATTCTCTATTACATTCTCTCTCTCTCACATTCTCTCTCTATTACATTCTATCTCTCTCTCTCACACACACACACATTCTCTTTCTCGCACACTCTCTGTCTCGCACACATTCTCTCTCTCTCATATTCTCTCTCTCTATTACATTCTCTCTCTCATATTCTCTCTCTCTCACATTCTCTCTCTCTATTACATTCTCTCTCTCTCTAATTCTTTCTCTCTATTACATTCTCTCCCTCACATTCTCTCTCTCTTATTACATTCTCTCTCTCACACATTCTCTCTCTCTCACATTCTCTCTCTCTATTACATTCTCTCTCTCACATTCTGTCTCTCTATTACATTCTCTCTCTCTCTCACATTATCTCTATTACATTCTCTCTCACACACATTCTCTCTCTCTGTTACATTCTCTCTCTCTATTACATTCTCTCACTCACACATTCTCTCTCTCTATTACATTCTCTCTCTCTCTCATTATCTCTATTACATTCTCTCTCACACACATTCTCTCTCTCTGTTACATTCTCTCACTCACACATTCTCTCTCTCTATTACATTCTCTCTCTCTCACATTATCTCTATTACATTCTCTCTCACATACTCTCTCTCTATTACATTCTCTCTCTCTCACATTCTCTCAATCTATTACATTCTCTCACACATTCTCTCTCTGTATTACATTCTCTCTCTCTCACATTCTCTCACTCTCACAGTCTCTTTCTCTATTACATTCTCTCTCACATTATCTCTCTCTATTACATTCTCTCTCTCTCACATTCTCTCAATCTATTACATTCTCTCTCTCTCACATTCTCTCTCTCACACATTCTCTCTCTGTATTACATTCTCTCTCTCTCACATTCTCTCTCTCTATTACATTCTCTCACTCTCACAGTCTCTTTCTCTATTACATTCTCTCTCACATTCTCTCTCTGTATTACATTCTCCCTCACATTCTCTCTCTCTATTACATTCTCTCTCTCTATTACATTCTCTCTCTTTCTCACATTCTCTCTCCATTACATTGTCTCTCTCTCTCACATTCTCTCTCTCTATTACATTCTCTCTCTCTCACATTCTCTCTCTCTATTACATTCTCTCTCTCTATTACATTCTCTCTCTCACAGATTCTCTCTCTCTATTACATTCTCTCTCTCACATTCTCTCTCTCTATTATTCTTTCTCTCTCACATTCTCTCTCTCTCTGTTACATTCTCTCTCTCTCACATTCTTTATCTCTCATATTCTCTCTCTATTACATTCTCTCTCTCTCTATTACATTCTCTCTCTCTCACACACACATTCTCTCTCTCTCTCTCTCACACACACATTCTCTTTCTCTCTCGCACACTCTCTCTCTGTCGCACATTCTCTCTCTCTCGCACATTCTCTCTCTCACACATTCTCTCGCTCTATTACATTCTCTCTCTCTATTACATTCTCTCTCTCTCTAATTCTTTCTCTCTATTACGTTCTCTCCCTCACATTCTCTCTTATTACATTCTCTCTCTCACACATTCTCTCTCTATTACATTCTCTGTCTCTCACATTCTCTCTCTCATTCTCTCTCTCTTATTACATTCTCTCTCTCACACATTCTCTCACTATTACATTCTCTCTCTCACATTCTCTCTCTCTCACATTATCTCTATTACATTCTCTCTCTCACACATTCTCTCTCTCTGTTACATTCTCTCTCTCTATTACATTCTCTCTCTCACATTCTCTCTCTCTATTACATTCTCTGACTCACACATTCTCTCTCTCTATTACATTCTCTCTCACATACTCTCTCTCTATTACATTCTCTCTCTCTCTCACATTCTCTCAATCTATTACATTCTCTCTCTCACACATTCTCTCTCTGTATTACATTCTCTCTCTCTCCCATTCTCTCTCTCTATTACATTCTCTCACTCTCACAGTCTCTTTCTCTGTTACATTCTCTCTCACATTATCTCTCGCTATTACTTTCTCTCTCACATTCTCTCTCTATTACATTCTCTCTCTCACATACTCTCTCTCTATTTCTCACATTCTCTCTCTATTACAATCGCTCTCTCTATTACATTGTCTCTCTCACACACACATTCTCTCTCTCTATTACATTCTCTCTCTCGCACATTCTCTCACTCTATTACATGCTCTCTCTTTATTACATTCTCTCTCTCTCACATTCTCTCTCTCTTTTACATTCTCTCTCTCTATTACATTCTCTCTCTCTATTACATTGTCTCTCTCACACACGCATTCTCTATCTCTATTACATTCTCTCTCTCTGTTACATTCTCTCTCTCACAGATTCTCTCTCTCTATTACACTCTCTCTCTCTCACATTCTCTCTCTCTATTATTCTTTCTCTCTCACATTCTCTCTCCCTATTACATTCTCTCTCTCTATTACATTCTCTCTCTCACATTCTCTATCTCTCACATTCTCTCTATTACATTCTCTCTCTCTCTCTCTCACATTCTCTCTCTATTACATTCTCTCTCTCACACATTCTCTCTCTCTATTACATTGTCTCTCTCACACACGCATTCTCTCTATTACATTCTCTCTCTCTATTACATTCTCTCTCTCACAGATTCTCTCTCTCTATTATTCTTTCTCTCTCACATTCTCTCTCTCTCTGTTACATTCTCTCTCTCACATTCTCTATCTCTCATATTCTCTCTCTATTACATTCTCTCTCTCTCTATTACATTCTCTTTCTCTCTCGCACACTCTCTCTCTCTCGCACACTCTCTCTCTCTCGCACACTCTCTCTCTCTCGCACTCTCTCTCTCTCTTGCACTTTCTCTCTCTCTCGCACATTGTCTCTCTCACACATTCTGTCTCTCTCATATTCTCTCTCTCTATTACATTCTCTCTCTCATATTCTCTCTCTCTCACATTCTCTCTCTCTATTACATTCTCCCTCTCTCTAATTCTTTCTCTCTATTACATTCTCTCCCTCACATTCTCTCTTATTACATTCTCTCTCTCACACATTCTCTCTCTATTCCATTCTGTCTCTCACATTCTCTCTATCTTATTACATTCTCTCTCTCACACATTCTCTCACTATTACATTCTCTCTCTCACATTCTCTCTATTACATTCTCTCTCTCTCACATTATCTCTATTACATTCTCTGACTCACACATTCTCTCTCTCTGTTACATTCTCTCTCTCTATTACATTCTCTCTCACATTCTCTCTCTCTATTACATTCTCTGACTCACACAGTCTCTCTCTCACACATTCTCTCAATCTATTACATTCTCTCTCTCACACATTCTCTCTCTGTATTACATTCTCTCTCTCTATTACATTCTCTCACTCTCACAGTCTCTTTCTCTGTTACATTCTCTCTCACATTATCTCTCTCTATTACATTCTCTCTCACATTCTCTCTCTATTACATTCTCTCTCTCTTACATACTCTCTCTCTATTACATTCTCTCTCTCTATTACATTCTCTCTCTCACAGATTCTCTCTCTGTATTACATTCTCTCTCTCACATTCTCTCTCTATTATTCTTTCTCTCTCACATTCTCTCTCTCTCTGTTACATTCTCTCTCTCACATTCTTTATCTCTCATATTCTCTCTCTATTACATTCTCTCTCTCTCTATTACACTCTCTCTCTCTCACACACACATTCTCTCTCTCTCTCACACACATTCTCTTTCTCTCTCGCACACTCTCTCTCTGTCGCACATTCTCTCTCTGTCGCACATTCTCTCTCTCACACATTCTCTCTCTGTCATATTCTCTCTCTCTATTACATTCTCTCTCTCTATTACATTCTCTCTCTCTCTAATTCTTTCTCTCTATTACATTCTCTCCCTCACATTATCTCTTATTACATTCTCTCTCTCACACATTCTCTCTCTATTACATTCTCTGTCTCTCACATTATCTCTCTCATTCTCTCTCTTATTACTGTCTCTCTCTCACACATTCTCTCACTATTACATTCTCTCTCTCACATTCTCTCTATTACATTCTCTCTCTCACATTATCTCTATTACATTCTCTCTCACACACATTCTCTCTCTCTGTTACATTCTCTGACTCACACATTCTCTCTCTCTATTACATTCTCTCTCACATACTCTCTCTCTATTACATTCTCTCTCTCTCTCACATTCTCTCAATCTATTACATTCTCTCTCTCACACATTCTCTCTCTGTATTACATTCTCTCTCTCTCACATTCTCTCTCTCTATTACATTCTCTCACTCTCACAGTCTCTTTCTCTGTTACATTCTCTCTCACATTATCTCTCTCTATTACATTCTCTCTCACATTCTCTCTCTATTACATTCTCTCTCTCACATACTATCTCTCTATTACATTCTCTCTCTATTACAATCTCTCTCTCTATTACATTGTCTCTCTCACACACACATTCTCTCTCTCTATTACATTCTCTCTCTCGCACATTCTCTCTCTCTATTACATGCTCTCTCTTTATTACATTCTCTCTCTCTCACATTCTCTCTCTCTTTTACATTCTCTCTCTCTATTACATTCTCTCTCTTTCTCACATTCTCTCTCTCTATTACATTGTCTCTCTCACACACGCATTCTCTCTCTCTATTACATTCTCTCTCTCTATTACATTCTCTCTCTCACAGATTCTCTCTCTCTATTATTCTTTCTCTCTCATATTCTCTCTCCCTATTACATTCTCTCTCTCACATTCTCTATCTCTCACATTCTCTCTATTACATTCTCTCTCTCTCACATTCTCTCTCTATTACATTCTATCTCGCACACATTCTCTCTCTCTATTACATTCTCTCTCTCTATTACATTCTCTCTTTCTCACATTCTCTCTCTCACATTCTCTCTCTGTTACATTTTCTCTCTTTCTCACATTCTCTCTCTCTCACATTCTCTCTCTCTATTACATTGTCTCTCTCACAAACACATTCTCTCTCTCTATTACATTCTCTCTCTCTATTACATTCTCTCTCTCACATTCTCTCTCTCTATTACATTCTCTCTCTCACAGATTCTCTCTCTCTATTACATTCTCTCTCTCACATTCTCTCACTCTATTATTCTTTCTCTCTCACATTCTCTCTCTCTCTGTTACATTCTCTCTCTCACATTCTCTATCTCTCATATTCTCTCTCTATTACATTCTCTTTCTCTCTCGCACACTCTCTCTCTCTCGCACACTCTCTCTCTCTCGCACACTCTCTCTCTCTCGCACTTTGTCTCTCTCTCGCACATTCTCTCTCTCACACATTCTGTCTCTCTCATATTCTCTCTCTCTATTACATTCTCTCTCTCATATTCTCTCTCTCACACATTCTCTCTCTCTATTACATTCTCTCTCTCTCTAATTCTTTCTCTCTATTACATTCTCTCTCTCACACATTCTCTCTCTATTACATTCTGTCTCTCACATTCTCTCTCTCATTCTCTCTCTCTTATTACATTCTCTCTCTCACACATTCTCTCACTATTACATTCTCTCTCTCACATTCTCTCTATTACATTCTCTCTCTCTCACATTATCTCTATTACATTCTCTGACTCACACATTCTCTCTCTCTGTTACATTCTCTCTCTCTATTACATTCTCTGACTCACACATTCTCTCTCTCTATTACATTCTCTCTCACATACTCTCTCTCTATTACATTCTCTCTCTCTCACATTCTCTCTCTCTCACATTCTCTCAATCTATTACATTCTCTCTCTCACACATTCTCTCTCTGTATTACATTCTCTCTGTATTACATTCTCTCTCTCTATTACATTCTCTCACTCTCACAGTCTCTTTCTCTATTACATTCTCTCTCACATTATCTCTCTCTATTACATTCTCTCTCACATTCTCTCTCTATTACATTCTCTCTCTCTTACATACTCTCTCTCTATTACATTCTCTCTCTTTCTCACATTCTCTCTCACATTCTCTCTCTCTATTACATTCTCTCTCTCATATTCTCTCTCTCACACATTCTCTCTCTCTATTACATTCTCTCTCTCTCTAATTCTTTCTCTCTATTACATTCTCTCTCTCACACATTCTCTCTCTATTACATTCTGTCTCTCACATTCTCTCTCTCATTCTCTCTCTCTTATTACATTCTCTCTCTCACACATTCTCTCACTATTACATTCTCTCTCTCACATTCTCTCTATTACATTCTCTCTCTCTCACATTATCTCTATTACATTCTCTGACTCACACATTCTCTCTCTCTGTTACATTCTCTCTCTCTATTACATTCTCTGACTCACACATTCTCTCTCTCTATTACATTCTCTCTCACATACTCTCTCTCTATTACATTCTCTCTCTCTCACATTCTCTCTCTCTCACATTCTCTCAATCTATTACATTCTCTCTCTCACACATTCTCTCTCTGTATTACATTCTCTCTGTATTACATTCTCTCTCTCTATTACATTCTCTCACTCTCACAGTCTCTTTCTCTATTACATTCTCTCTCACATTATCTCTCTCTATTACATTCTCTCTCACATTCTCTCTCTATTACATTCTCTCTCTCTTACATACTCTCTCTCTATTACATTCTCTCTCTTTCTCACATTCTCTCTCACATTCTCTCTCTCTATTACATTCTCTCTCTCGCACATTCTCTCTCTCTATTACATTCTCTCTCTCTCACATTCTCTCTCTATTACATTATCTCTCTCACATTCTCTATTACATTCTCTCTCTCACATTCTCTCTCTATTACTTTCTCTCTCTCTCTCTCACACACACACACATTCTCTTTCTCGCACACTCTCTCTCTCTCTCACGTTCTCTCTCGCACACATTCTTTCTCTCTCATATTCTCTCTCTCTATTACATTCTCTCTCTCATATTCTCTCTCTCTCACATTCTCTCTCTCTATTACATTCTCTCTCTCTCTAATTCTTTCTCTCTATTACATTCTCTCCCTCACATTCTCTCTCTCTTATTACATTCTCTCTCTCACACATTCTCTCTCTCTCACATTCTCTCTCTCTATTACATTCTCTCTCTCACATTCTGTCTCTCTATTACATTCTCTCTCTCTCACATTATCTCTATTACATTCTCTCTCACACACATTCTCTCTCTCTGTTACATTCTCTCTCTCTATTACATTCTCTCACTCACACATTCTCTCTCTCTATTACATTCTCTCTCTCTCACATTATCTCTATTACATTCTCTCTCACACACATTCTCTCTCTCTGTTACATTCTCTCACTCACACATTCTCTCTCTCTATTACATTCTCTCTCTCTCACATTATCTCTATTACATTCTCTCTCACATACTCTCTCTCTATTACATTCTCTCTCTCTCACATTCTCTCAATCTATTACATTCTCTCACACATTCTCTCTCTCTATTACATTCTCTCTCTCGCGCATTCTCTCTCTCTATTACATTCTCTCTCTCACATTCTCTCTCTCTATTACATTCTCTCTCACATACTCTCTCTCTATTACATTCTCTCTCTCTCACATTCTCTCAATCTATTACATTCTCTCTCTCTCACATTCTCTCTCTCACACATTCTCTCTCTGTATTACATTCTCTCTCTCTCACATTCTATCACTCTCACAGTCTCTTTCTCTATTACATTCTCTCTCACATTCTCTCTCTCTATTACATTCTCTCTCACATACTCTCTCTCTATTACATTCTCTCTCTCTCACATTCTCTCAATCTATTACATTCTCTCTCTCTCACATTCTCTCTCTCACACATTCTCTCTCTGTATTACATTCTCTCTCTCTCACATTCTCTCTCTCTATTACATTCTCTCACTCTCACAGTCTCTTTCTCTATTACATTCTCTCTCACATTCTCTCTCTCTATTACATTCTCCCTCACATTCTCTCTCTCTATTACATTCTCTCTCTCTATTACATTCTCTCTCTTTCTCACATTCTCTCTCCATTACATTGTCTCTCTCTCTCACATTCTCTCTCTCTATTACATTCTCTCTCACATTCTCTCTCTCTATTACATTCTCTCTCTCTCACATTCTCTCTCTCTTTTACGTTCTCTCTCTCTTTTACATTCTCTCTCACATACTCTCTCTCTATTACATTCTCTCTCTCACACATTGTCTCAATCTATTACATTCTCTCTCTCTCACATTCTCTCTCTCACACATTCTCTCTCTGTATTACATTCTCTCTCTCACACATTCTCTCTCTCTATTACATTCTCTCTCTCTCACATTATCTCTCTCTATTACATTCTCTCTCATATTCTCTCTCTATTACATTCTCTCTCTCTCACATTCTCTCTCTCTATTACATTCTCTCTCTTTCTCACATTCTCTCTCTCACATTCTCTCTCTATTACATTGTCTCTCTCTCTCACATTCTCTCTCTGTCACATTCTCTCTCTCTATTACATTCTCTCTTTCTCACATTCTCTCTCTCTATTACATTGTCTCTCTCACACACACATTCTCTCTCTATTACATTCTCTCTCTCGATTACATTCTCTCTCTCACATTCTCTCTCTCTATTACATTCTCTCTCTCACAGATTCTCTCTCTCTATTACATTCTCTCTCTCACATTCTCTCTCTCTATTATTCATTCTCTCTCTCTATTACGTTCTCTCTCTCACATTCTCTCTCTCTATTACATTCTCTCTCTCACATTCTCTATCTCTCATATTCTCTCTATTACATTCTCTCTCTCTCTCTCTCATTCTCTCTCTATTACATTCTCTCTCTCTATTACATTCTCTCTCTCTCTCACACATTCTCTCTCTCTCTCACACACACACATTCTCTTTATCTCTCGCACACTCTCTCTCTCTCTCGTACACTCTCTCTCTCGCATACTCTCTCTCTGTCGCACATTCTCTCTCTCACACATCCTCTCTCTCTCATATTCTCTCTCTCATATTCTCTCTCTCTCACATTCTCTCTCTCTATTACATTCTCTCTCTCTCTAATTCTTTCTCTCTATTACATTCTCTCCCTCACATTCTCTCTCTCTTATTACATTCTCTCTCTCACACATTCTCTCTCTATTACATTCTCTGTCTCTCTCATTCTCTCCCTCTATTACATTCTCTCTCTCACATTCTCTCTATTACATTCTCTCTCTCTCACATTATCTCTATTACATTCTCTCTCTCTGTTACATTCTCTCTCTCTATTACATTCTCTCTCTCACATTCTCTCTCTCTATTACATTCTCTGACTCACACATTCTCTCTCTCTATTACATTCTCTCTCACATACTCTCTCTCTATTACATTCTCTCTCTCACATTCTCTCAATGTATTACATTCTCTCTCTCACACATTCTCTCTCTGTATTACATTCTCTCTCTCTCACATTATCTCTCTCTATTACATTCTCTCTCTTTCTCACATTCTCTCTCTTTTACATTCTCTCTCTCTATTACATTGTCTCTCTCTCACACACATTCTCTCTCTCTATTACATTCTCTCTCTCGCACATTCTCTCTCTCTATTACATTCTCTGTCTTTATTTCATTCTCTCTCTCTCACATTCTCTCTCTCTCTATTACATTCTCTCTCTCTATTACATTCTCTCTCTCACAGATTCTCTCTCTCTATTACATTCTCTCTCTCTCACATTCTCTCTTACATTCTCTCTCTCTCACATTCTCTCTCTATTACATTCTCTCTCTCACTCACACACATTCTCTTTCTCTCTCTCAAACATTCTCTCTCTCTGTATTACATTCTCTCTCTCTCACACATTCTCTCTCTCACATTCTCTCTCTCTATTAAATTCTCTCTCTCTCACATTCTCTCTCACATTCTCTCACTATTACATTCTCTCTCTCTATTACATTCTCTCTCTCTCACATTCTCTATTACATTTTCTCTCTCTCACATTCTCTATTACATTTTCTCTCTCTCACTATTACATTCTCTCTCGCTCTCACACACACACATTCTCTTTCTCTCTCTCTCACATTCTCTCTCTCTCTGTATTACATTCTCTCTCTCACACACATTCTCTCTCTCTCACATTCTCTCTCTCTATTAAATTCTCTCTCTCTCACATTCTCTCTCACATTCTCTCTCTATTACATTATCTCTCTCACATTCTCTATTACATTCTCTCTCTCTCACATTCTCTCTCTATTACATTCTCTCTCTCTCTCTCACACACACACACATTCTCTTTCTCGCACACTCTCTCTCTCTCACACGTTCTCTCTCGCACACATTCTCTCTCTCTCATATTCTCTCTCTCTATTACATTCTCTCTCTCATATTCTCTCTCTCACATTCTCTCTCTCTATTACATTCTCTCTCTCTCTAATTCTTTCTCTCTATTACATTCTCTCCCTCACATTCTCTCTCTCTTATTACATTCTCTCTCTCACACATTCTCTCTCTCTCACATTCTCTCTCTCTATTACATTCTCTCTCTCACATTCTGTCTCTCTATTACATTCTCTCTCTCTCACATTATCTCTATTACATTCTCTCTCACACACATTCTCTCTCTCTGTTACATTCTCTCTCTCACACATTCTCTCTCTCTATTACATTCTCTCTCTCTAACATTATCTCTATTACATTCTCTCTCATACACATTCTCTCTCTCTGTTACATTCTCTCACTCACACATTCTCTCTCTCTATTACATTCTCTCTCTCTCACATTATCTCTATTACATTCTCTCTCACATACTGTCTCTCTATTACATTCTCTCTCTCTCACATTCTCTCAATCTATTACATTCTCTCACACATTCTCTCTCTCTATTACATTCTCTCTCTCGCGCATTCTCTCTCTCTATTACATTCTCTCTCTCACATTCTCTCTCTCTATTACATTCTCTCTCACATACTCTCTCTCTATTACATTCTCTCTCTCTCACATTCTCTCAATCTATTACATTCTCTCCCTCTCACATTCTCTCTCTCACACATTCTCTCTCTGTATTACATTCTCTCTCTCTCACATTCTCTCACTCTCACAGTCTCTTTCTCTATTACATTCTCTCTCACATTATCTCTCTCTATTACATTCTCTCTCTCTCACATTCTCTCAATCTATTACATTCTCTCTCTCTCACATTCTCTCTCTCACACATTCTCTCTCTCACACATTCTCTCTCTGTATTACATTCTCTCTCTCTCACATTCTCTCTCTCTATTACATTCTCTCACTCTCACAGTCTCTTTCTCTATTACATTCTCTCTCACATTCTCTCTCTCTATTACATTCTCCCTCACATTCTCTCTCTCTATTACATTCTCTCTCTCTATTACATTCTCTCTCTTTCTCACATTCTCTCTCCATTACATTGTCTCTCTCTCACATTCTCTCTCTCTATTACATTCTCTCTCTCACATTCTCTCTCTCTATTACATTCTCTCTCTCTATTACATTCTCTCTCTCACAGATTCTCTCTCTCTATTACATTCTCTCTCTCACATTCTCTCTCTCTATTATTCTTTCTCTCTCACATTCTCTCTCTCTCTGTTACATTCTCTCTCTCTCACATTCTTTATCTCTCATATTCTCTCTCTATTACATTCTCTCTCTCTCTATTACATTCTCTCTCTCTCACACACACATTCTCTCTCTCTCTCTCTCACACACACATTCTCTTTCTCTCTCGCACACTCTCTCTCTGTCGCACATTCTCTCTCTCTCGCACATTCTCTCTCTCACACATTCTCTCTCTGTCATATTCTCTCTCTCTATTACATTCTCTCTCTCTATTACATTCTCTCTCTCTCTAATTCTTTCTCTCTATTACATTCTCTCCCTCACATTCTCTCTTATTACATTCTCTCTCTCACACATTCTCTCTCTATTACATTCTCTGTCTCTCACATTCTCTCTCTCATTCTCTCTCTCTTATTACATTCTCTCTCTCACACATTCTCTCACTATTACATTCTCTCTCTCACATTCTCTCTATTACATTCTCTCTCTCTCACATTATCTCTATTACATTCTCTCTCTCACACATTCTCTCTCTCTGTTACATTCTCTCTCTCTATTACATTCTCTCTCTCACATTCTCTCTCTCTATTACATTCTCTGACTCACACATTCTCTCTCTCTATTACATTCTCTCTCACATACTCTCTCTCTATTACATTCTCTCTCTCTCTCACATTCTCTCAATCTATTACATTCTCTCTCTCACACATTCTCTCTCTGTATTACATTCTCTCTCTCTCCCATTCTCTCTCTCTATTGCATTCTCTCACTCTCACAGTCTCTTTCTCTGTTACATTCTCTCTCACATTATCTCTCGCTATTACTTTCTCTCTCACATTCTCTCTCTATTACATTCTCTCTCTCACATACTCTCTCTCTATTTCTCACATTCTCTCTCTATTACAATCTCTCTCTCTATTACATTGTCTCTTTCACACACACATTCTCTCTCTCTATTACATTCTCTCTCTCGCACATTCTCTCTCTCTATTACATGCTCTCTCTTTATTACATTCTCTCTCTCTCACATTCTCTCTCTCTTTTACATTCTCTCTCTCTATTACATTGTCTCTCTCACACACGCATTCTCTATCTCTATTACTTTCTCTCTCTCTGTTACATTCTCTCTCTCTATTACATTCTCTCTCTCACAGATTCTCTCTCTCTATTACACTCTCTCTCTCACATTCTCTCTCTCTATTATTCTTTCTCTCTCACATTCTCTCTCCCTATTACATTCTCTCTCTCTATTACATTCTCTCTCTCACATTCTCTATCTCTCACATTCTCTCTATTACATTCTCTCTCTCTCTCTCTCACATTCTCTCTCTATTACATTCTCTCTCTCACACATTCTCTCTCTCTATTACATTGTCTCTCTCACACACGCATTCTCTCTATTACATTCTCTCTCTCTATTACATTCTCTCTCTCACAGATTCTCTCTCTCTATTATTCTTTCTCTCTCACATTCTCTCTCTCTCTGTTACATTCTCTCTCTCACATTCTCTATCTCTCATATTCTCTCTCTATTACATTCTCTCTCTCTCTATTACATTCTCTTTCTCTCTCGCACACTCTCTCTCTCTCACACACTCTCTCTCTCTCGCACACTCTCTCTCTCTCGCACTCTCTCTCTCTCTCGCACTTTCTCTCTCTCTCGCACATTCTCTCTCTCACACATTCTGTCTCTCTCATATTCTCTCTCTCTATTACATTCTCTCTCTCATATTCTCTCTCTCTCACATTCTCTCTCTCTATTACATTCTCCCTCTCTCTAATTCTTTCTCTCTATTACATTCTCTCCCTCACATTCTCTCTTATTACATTCTCTCTCTCACACATTCTCTCTATTACATTCTCTGACTCACACATTCTCTCTCTCTGTTACATTCTCTCTCTGTATTACATTCTCTCTCACATTCTCTCTCTCTATTACATTCTCTGACTCACACATTCTCTCTCTCTATTACATTCTCTCTCACATACTCTCTCTCTATTACATTCTCTCCCTCACATTCTCTCTTATTACATTCTCTCTCTCACATTCTCTCTATTACATTCTCTCTCTCTCACATTATCTCTATTACATTCTCTGACTCACACATTCTCTCTCTCTGTTACATTCTCTCTCTGTATTACATTCTCTCTCACATTCTCTCTCTCTATTACATTCTCTGACTCACACATTCTCTCTCTCTATTACATTCTCTCTCACATACTCTCTCTCTATTACATTCTCTCTCTCTCACATTCTCTCTCTCACACATTCTCTCAATCTATTACATTCTCTCTCTCACACATTCTCTCTCTGTATTACATTCTCTCTCTCTCACATTCTCTCTCTCTATTACATTCTCTCACTCTCACAGTCTCTTTCTCTGTTACATTCTCTCTCACATTATCTCTCTCTATTACATTCTCTCTCACATTCTCTCTCTATTACATTCTCTCTCTCTTACATACTCTCTCTCTATTACATTCTCTCTCTTTCTCACATTCTCTCTCTCTATTACATTCTCTCTCTCACAGATTCTCTCTCTGTATTACATTCTCTCTCTCACATTCTCTCTCTATTATTCTTTCTCTCTCACATTCTCTCTCTCTCTGTTACATTCTCTCTCTCACATTCTTTATCTCTCATATTCTCTCTCTATTACATTCTCTCTCTCTCTATTACACTCTCTCTCTCTCACACACACATTCTCTCTCTCTCTCACATACATTCTCTTTCTCTCTCGCACACTCTCTCTCTGTCGCACATTCTCTCTCTGTTGCACATTCTCTCTCTCACACATTCTCTCTCTGTCATATTCTCTCTCTCTATTACATTCTCTCTCTCTATTACATTCTCTCTCTCTCTAATTCTTTCTCTCTATTACATTCTCTCCCTCACATTCTCTCTCTCACATTCTCTCTCTCTATTAAATTCTCTCTCTCTCACATTCTCTCTCACATTCTCTCACTATTACATTCTCTCTCTCTATTACATTCTCTCTCTCTCACATTCTCTATTACATTTTCTCTCTCTCACATTCTCTATTACATTTTCTCTCTCTCACTATTACATTCTCTCTCGCTCTCACACACACACATTCTCTTTCTCTCTCTCTCACATTCTCTCTCTCTCTGTATTACATTCTCTCTCTCACACACATTCTCTCTCTCTCACATTCTCTCTCTCTATTAAATTCTCTCTCTCTCACATTCTCTCTCACATTCTCTCTCTATTACATTATCTCTCTCACATTCTCTATTACATTCTCTCTCTCTCACATTCTCTCTCTATTACATTCTCTCTCTCTCTCTCACACACACACACATTCTCTTTCTCGCACACTCTCTCTCTCTCACACGTTCTCTCTCGCACACATTCTCTCTCTCTCATATTCTCTCTCTCTATTACATTCTCTCTCTCATATTCTCTCTCTCACATTCTCTCTCTCTATTACATTCTCTCTCTCTCTAATTCTTTCTCTCTATTACATTCTCTCCCTCACATTCTCTCTCTCTTATTACATTCTCTCTCTCACACATTCTCTCTCTCTCACATTCTCTCTCTCTATTACATTCTCTCTCTCACATTCTGTCTCTCTATTACATTCTCTCTCTCTCACATTATCTCTATTACATTCTCTCTCACACACATTCTCTCTCTCTGTTACATTCTCTCTCTCACACATTCTCTCTCTCTATTACATTCTCTCTCTCTAACATTATCTCTATTACATTCTCTCTCATACACATTCTCTCTCTCTATTACATTCTCTCTCTCTCACATTATCTCTATTACATTCTCTCTCACATACTGTCTCTCTATTACATTCTCTCTCTCTCACATTCTCTCAATCTATTACATTCTCTCACACATTCTCTCTCTCTATTACATTCTCTCTCTCGCGCATTCTCTCTCTCTATTACATTCTCTCTCTCACATTCTCTCTCTCTATTACATTCTCTCTCACATACTCTCTCTCTATTACATTCTCTCTCTCTCACATTCTCTCAATCTATTACATTCTCTCCCTCTCACATTCTCTCTCTCACACATTCTCTCTCTGTATTACATTCTCTCTCTCTCACATTCTCTCACTCTCACAGTCTCTTTCTCTATTACATTCTCTCTCACATTATCTCTCTCTATTACATTCTCTCTCTCTCACATTCTCTCAATCTATTACATTCTCTCTCTCTCACATTCTCTCTCTCACACATTCTCTCTCTCACACATTCTCTCTCTGTATTACATTCTCTCTCTCTCACATTCTCTCTCTCTATTACATTCTCTCACTCTCACAGTCTCTTTCTCTATTACATTCTCTCTCACATTCTCTCTCTCTATTACATTCTCCCTCACATTCTCTCTCTCTATTACATTCTCTCTCTCTATTACATTCTCTCTCTTTCTCACATTCTCTCTCCATTACATTGTCTCTCTCTCACATTCTCTCTCTCTATTACATTCTCTCTCTCACATTCTCTCTCTCTATTACATTCTCTCTCTCTATTACATTCTCTCTCTCACAGATTCTCTCTCTCTATTACATTCTCTCTCTCACATTCTCTCTCTCTATTATTCTTTCTCTCTCACATTCTCTCTCTCTCTGTTACATTCTCTCTCTCTCACATTCTTTATCTCTCATATTCTCTCTCTATTACATTCTCTCTCTCTCTATTACATTCTCTCTCTCTCACACACACATTCTCTCTCTCTCTCTCTCACACACACATTCTCTTTCTCTCTCGCACACTCTCTCTCTGTCGCACATTCTCTCTCTCTCGCACATTCTCTCTCTCACACATTCTCTCTCTGTCATATTCTCTCTCTCTATTACATTCTCTCTCTCTATTACATTCTCTCTCTCTCTAATTCTTTCTCTCTATTACATTCTCTCCCTCACATTCTCTCTTATTACATTCTCTCTCTCACACATTCTCTCTCTATTACATTCTCTGTCTCTCACATTCTCTCTCTCATTCTCTCTCTCTTATTACATTCTCTCTCTCACACATTCTCTCACTATTACATTCTCTCTCTCACATTCTCTCTATTACATTCTCTCTCTCTCACATTATCTCTATTACATTCTCTCTCTCACACATTCTCTCTCTCTGTTACATTCTCTCTCTCTATTACATTCTCTCTCTCACATTCTCTCTCTCTATTACATTCTCTGACTCACACATTCTCTCTCTCTATTACATTCTCTCTCACATACTCTCTCTCTATTACATTCTCTCTCTCTCTCACATTCTCTCAATCTATTACATTCTCTCTCTCACACATTCTCTCTCTGTATTACATTCTCTCTCTCTCCCATTCTCTCTCTCTATTGCATTCTCTCACTCTCACAGTCTCTTTCTCTGTTACATTCTCTCTCACATTATCTCTCGCTATTACTTTCTCTCTCACATTCTCTCTCTATTACATTCTCTCTCTCACATACTCTCTCTCTATTTCTCACATTCTCTCTCTATTACAATCTCTCTCTCTATTACATTGTCTCTTTCACACACACATTCTCTCTCTCTATTACATTCTCTCTCTCGCACATTCTCTCTCTCTATTACATGCTCTCTCTTTATTACATTCTCTCTCTCTCACATTCTCTCTCTCTTTTACATTCTCTCTCTCTATTACATTGTCTCTCTCACACACGCATTCTCTATCTCTATTACTTTCTCTCTCTCTGTTACATTCTCTCTCTCTATTACATTCTCTCTCTCACAGATTCTCTCTCTCTATTACACTCTCTCTCTCACATTCTCTCTCTCTATTATTCTTTCTCTCTCACATTCTCTCTCCCTATTACATTCTCTCTCTCTATTACATTCTCTCTCTCACATTCTCTATCTCTCACATTCTCTCTATTACATTCTCTCTCTCTCTCTCTCACATTCTCTCTCTATTACATTCTCTCTCTCACACATTCTCTCTCTCTATTACATTGTCTCTCTCACACACGCATTCTCTCTATTACATTCTCTCTCTCTATTACATTCTCTCTCTCACAGATTCTCTCTCTCTATTATTCTTTCTCTCTCACATTCTCTCTCTCTCTGTTACATTCTCTCTCTCACATTCTCTATCTCTCATATTCTCTCTCTATTACATTCTCTCTCTCTCTATTACATTCTCTTTCTCTCTCGCACACTCTCTCTCTCTCACACACTCTCTCTCTCTCGCACACTCTCTCTCTCTCGCACTCTCTCTCTCTCTCGCACTTTCTCTCTCTCTCGCACATTCTCTCTCTCACACATTCTGTCTCTCTCATATTCTCTCTCTCTATTACATTCTCTCTCTCATATTCTCTCTCTCTCACATTCTCTCTCTCTATTACATTCTCCCTCTCTCTAATTCTTTCTCTCTATTACATTCTCTCCCTCACATTCTCTCTTATTACATTCTCTCTCTCACACATTCTCTCTATTACATTCTCTGACTCACACATTCTCTCTCTCTGTTACATTCTCTCTCTGTATTACATTCTCTCTCACATTCTCTCTCTCTATTACATTCTCTGACTCACACATTCTCTCTCTCTATTACATTCTCTCTCACATACTCTCTCTCTATTACATTCTCTCCCTCACATTCTCTCTTATTACATTCTCTCTCTCACATTCTCTCTATTACATTCTCTCTTTCTCACATTATCTCTATTACATTCTCTGACTCACACATTCTCTCTCTCTGTTACATTCTCTCTCTGTATTACATTCTCTCTCACATTCTCTCTCTCTATTACATTCTCTGACTCACACATTCTCTCTCTCTATTACATTCTCTCTCACATACTCTCTCTCTATTACATTCTCTCTCTCTCACATTCTCTCTCTCACACATTCTCTCAATCTATTACATTCTCTCTCTCACACATTCTCTCTCTGTATTACATTCTCTCTCTCTCACATTCTCTCTCTCTATTACATTCTCTCACTCTCACAGTCTCTTTCTCTGTTACATTCTCTCTCACATTATCTCTCTCTATTACATTCTCTCTCACATTCTCTCTCTATTACATTCTCTCTCTCTTACATACTCTCTCTCTATTACATTCTCTCTCTTTCTCACATTCTCTCTCTCTATTACATTCTCTCTCTCACAGATTCTCTCTCTGTATTACATTCTCTCTCTCACATTCTCTCTCTATTATTCTTTCTCTCTCACATTCTCTCTCTCTCTGTTACATTCTCTCTCTCACATTCTTTATCTCTCATATTCTCTCTCTATTACATTCTCTCTCTCTCTATTACACTCTCTCTCTCTCACACACACATTCTCTCTCTCTCTCACACACATTCTCTTTCTCTCTCGCACACTCTCTCTCTGTCGCACATTCTCTCTCTGTTGCACATTCTCTCTCTCACACATTCTCTCTCTGTCATATTCTCTCTCTCTATTACATTCTCTCTCTCTATTACATTCTCTCTCTCTCTAATTCTTTCTCTCTATTACATTCTCTCCCTCACATTATCTCTTATTACATTCTCTCTCTCACACATTCTCTCTCTATTACATTCTCTGTCTCTCACATTATCTCTCTCATTCCCTCTCTTATTACATTCTCTCTCTCACACATTCTCTCACTATTACATTCTCTCTCTCACATTCTCTCTATTACATTCTCTCTCTCTCACATTATCTCTATTACATTCTCTCTCTCACACATTCTCTCTCTCTGTTACATTCTCTGACTCACACATTCTCTCTCTCTATTACATTCTCTCTCACATACTCTCTCTCTATTACATTGTCTCTCTCTCTCACATTCTCTCAATCTATTACATTCTCTCTCTCACACATTCTCTCTCTGTATTACATTCTCTCTCTCTCACATTCTCTCTCTCTATTACATTCTCTCACTCTCACAGTCTCTTTCTCTGTTACATTCTCTCTCACATTATGTCTCTCTATTACATTCTCTCTCACATTCTCTCTCTATTACATTCTCTCTCTCACATACTATCTCTCTATTACATTCTCTCTCTTTCTCACATTCTCTCTCTCACATTCTCTCTCTATTACAATCTCTCTCTCTATTACATTGTCTCTCTCACACACACATTCTCTCTCTCTATTACATTCTCTCTCTCGCACATTATCTCTCTCTATTATATGCTCTCTCTTTATTACATTCTCTCTCTCTCACATTCTCTCTCTCTTTTACATTCTCTCTCTCTATTACATTCTCTCTCTTTCTCACATTCTCTCTCTCTATTACATTGTCTCTCTCACACACGCATTCTCTCTCTCTATTACATTCTCTCTCTCTATTACATTCTCTCTCTCACAGATTCTCTCTCTCTATTATTCTTTCTCTCTCATATTCTCTCTCCCTATTACATTCTCTCTCTCACATTCTCTATCTCTCACATTCTCTCTATTACATTCTCTCTCTCTCACATTCTCTCTCTATTACATTCTATCTCGCACACATTCTCTCTCTCTATTACATTCTCTCTCTCTATTACATTCTCTCTTTCTCACATTCTCTCTCTCACATTCTCTCTCTATTACATTTTCTCTCTTTCTCACATTCTCTCTCTCTCACATTCTCTCTCTCTTTTACATTCTCTCTCTCTATTACATTGTCTCTCTCACAAACACATTCTCTCTCTCTATTACATTCTCTCTCTCTATTACATTCTCTCTCTCACATTCTCTCTCTCTATTACATTCTCTCTCTCACAGATTCTCTCTCTCTATTACATTCTCTCTCTCACATTCTCTCACTCTATTATTCTTTCTCTCTCACATTCTCTCTCTCTCTGTTACATTCTCTCTCTCACATTCTCTATCTCTCATATTCTCTCTCTATTCCATTCTCTCTCTCTCTATTACATTCTCTTTCTCTCTCGCACACTCTCTCTCTCTCGCACACTCTCTCTCTCTCGCACATTCTCTCTCTCTCGCACATTCTCTCTCTCACACATTCTGTCTCTCTCATATTCTCTCTCTCTATTACATTCTCTCTCTCATATTCTCTCTCTCTCACATTCTCTCTCTCTATTACATTCTCTGACTCACACATTCTCTCTCTCTATTACATTCTCTCTCTCTCACATTCTCTCTCTCTATTACATTCTCTCTCACATACTCTCTCTATTACATTCTCTCTCTCACACATTCTCTCTCTCTCACATTCTCTCAATCTATTACATTCTCTCTCACACACATTCTCTCTCTGTATTACATTCTCTCTCTCTATTACATTCTCTCACTCTCACAGTCTCTTTCTCTGTTACATTCTCTCTCACATTATCTCTCTCTATTACATTCTCTCTCACATTCTCTCTCTATTACATTCTCTCTCTCTTACATACTCTCTCTCTATTACATTCTCTCTCTTTCTCACATTCTCTCTCTCACATTCTCTCTCTCTATTACATTCTCTGTCTCGCGCATTCTCTCTCTCTATTACATTCTCTCTCTCTCACATTCTCTCTCTCTATTACATTCTCTCTCACATACTCTCTCTCTATTACATTCTCTCTCTCTCACATTCTCTCAATCTATTACATTCTCTCTCCCTCACATTATCTCTCTCTATTACATTCTCCCTCTCTATAACATTCTCTCTCTCTATTACATTCTCTCTCTCACATGCTCTCTCTCTATTATTCTTTCTCTCTCACATTCTCTCTCTCTCTGTTACATTCTCTCTCTCACATTCTTTATCTCTCATATTCTCTATTACATTCTCTCTCTTTCTCTATTACATTCTCTCTCTCACACACATTCTCTCTCTCTCTCTCACACACACATTCTCTTTCTCTCTCGCACACTCTCTCTCTGTCGCACATTCTCTCTCTCTCGCACATTCTCTCTCTCACACATTCTCTCTCTGTCATATTCTCTCTCTCTAACACATTCTCTCTCTCTATTACATTCTCTCTCTCTCTAATTCTTTCTCGCTATTACATTCTCTCCCTCACATTCTCTCTTATTACATTCTCTCTCTCACACATTCTCTCTCTATTACATTCTCTGTCTCTCACATTCTCTCTCTCATTCTCTCTCTCACACATTCTCTCACTATTATATTCTCTCTCTCACATTCTCTCTATTACATTCTCTCTCTCACACATTATCTCTATTACATTCTCTCTCTCACACATTCTCTCTCTCTGTTACATTCTCTCTCTCTGTTACATTCTCTCTCTCTATTACATTCTCTCTCTCACATTCTCTCTCTCTATTACATTCTCTGACTCACACATTCTCTCTCTCTATTACATTCTCTCTCACATACTCTCTCTCTATTACATTCTCTCTCTCTCTCACATTCTCTCAATGTATTACATTCTCTCTCTCACACATTCTCTCTCTGTATTACATTCTCTCTCTCTCACATTCTCTCTCTCTATTACATTCTCTCACTCTCACAGTCTCTTTCTCTGTTACATTCTCTCTCACATCTCTCTCTATTACATTCTCTCTCACATTCTCTCTCTATTACATTCTCTCTCTATTACATTCTCTCTCTTTCTCACATTCTCTCTCTCACATTCTCTCTCCATTACAATCTCTCTCTCTATTACATTCTCTCTCTCGCACATTCTCTCTCTCTATTACATGCTCTGTCTGTCTCACATTCTCTCTCTCTTTTACATTCTCTCTCTCTATTACATTCTCTCTCTCACATTCTCTCTCTCTATTACATTCTCTCTCTCTATTACATTCTCTCTCTCTATTACATTCTCTCTCTCACAGATTCTCTCTCTCTATTACATTCTCTCTCTCACATTCTCTCTCTCTATTATTCTTTCTCTCTCACATTCTCTCTCTCTCTGTTACATTCTCTCTCTCTCACATTCTTTATCTCTCATATTCTCTCTCTATTACATTCTCTCTCTCTCTATTACATTCTCTCTCTCTCACACACACATTCTCTCTCTCTCTCTCTCACACACACATTCTCTTTCTCTCTCGCACACTCTCTCTCTGTCGCACATTCTCTCTCTCTCGCACATTCTCTCTCTCACACATTCTCTCTCTGTCATATTCTCTCTCTCTATTACATTCTCTCTCTCTATTACATTCTCTCTCTCTCTAATTCTTTCTCTCTATTACATTCTCTCCCTCACATTCTCTCTTATTACATTCTCTCTCTCACACATTCTCTCTCTATTACATTCTCTGTCTCTCACATTCTCTCTCTCATTCTCTCTCTCTTATTACATTCTCTCTCTCACACATTCTCTCACTATTACATTCTCTCTCTCACATTCTCTCTATTACATTCTCTCTCTCTCACATTATCTCTATTACATTCTCTCTCTCACACATTCTCTCTCTCTGTTACATTCTCTCTCTCTATTACATTCTCTCTCTCACATTCTCTCTCTCTATTACATTCTCTGACTCACACATTCTCTCTCTCTATTACATTCTCTCTCACATACTCTCTCTCTATTACATTCTCTCTCTCTCTCACATTCTCTCAATCTATTACATTCTCTCTCTCACACATTCTCTCTCTGTATTACATTCTCTCTCTCTCCCATTCTCTCTCTCTATTGCATTCTCTCACTCTCACAGTCTCTTTCTCTGTTACATTCTCTCTCACATTATCTCTCGCTATTACTTTCTCTCTCACATTCTCTCTCTATTACATTCTCTCTCTCACATACTCTCTCTCTATTTCTCACATTCTCTCTCTATTACAATCTCTCTCTCTATTACATTGTCTCTTTCACACACACATTCTCTCTCTCTATTACATTCTCTCTCTCGCACATTCTCTCTCTCTATTACATGCTCTCTCTTTATTACATTCTCTCTCTCTCACATTCTCTCTCTCTTTTACATTCTCTCTCTCTATTACATTGTCTCTCTCACACACGCATTCTCTATCTCTATTACTTTCTCTCTCTCTGTTACATTCTCTCTCTCTATTACATTCTCTCTCTCACAGATTCTCTCTCTCTATTACACTCTCTCTCTCTCACATTCTCTCTCTCTATTATTCTTTCTCTCTCACATTCTCTCTCCCTATTACATTCTCTCTCTCTATTACATTCTCTCTCTCACATTCTCTATCTCTCACATTCTCTCTATTACATTCTCTCTCTCTCTCTCTCACATTCTCTCTCTATTACATTCTCTCTCTCACACATTCTCTCTCTCTATTACATTGTCTCTCTCACACACGCATTCTCTCTATTACATTCTCTCTCTCTATTACATTCTCTCTCTCACAGATTCTCTCTCTCTATTATTCTTTCTCTCTCACATTCTCTCTCTCTCTGTTACATTCTCTCTCTCACATTCTCTATCTCTCATATTCTCTCTCTATTACATTCTCTCTCTCTCTATTACATTCTCTTTCTCTCTCGCACACTCTCTCTCTCTCACACACTCTCTCTCTCTCGCACACTCTCTCTCTCTCGCACTCTCTCTCTCTCGCACTTTCTCTCTCTCTCGCACATTCTCTCTCTCACACATTCTGTCTCTCTCATATTCTCTCTCTCTATTACATTCTCTCTCTCATATTCTCTCTCTCTCACATTCTCTCTCTCTATTACATTCTCCCTCTCTCTAATTCTTTCTCTCTATTACATTCTCTCCCTCACATTCTCTCTTATTACATTCTCTCTCTCACACATTCTCTCTATTACATTCTCTGACTCACACATTCTCTCTCTCTGTTACATTCTCTCTCTGTATTACATTCTCTCTCACATTCTCTCTCTCTATTACATTCTCTGACTCACACATTCTCTCTCTCTATTACATTCTCTCTCACATACTCTCTCTCTATTACATTCTCTCCCTCACATTCTCTCTTATTACATTCTCTCTCTCACATTCTCTCTATTACATTCTCTCTCTCTCACATTATCTCTATTACATTCTCTGACTCACACATTCTCTCTCTCTGTTACATTCTCTCTCTGTATTACATTCTCTCTCACATTCTCTCTCTCTATTACATTCTCTGACTCACACATTCTCTCTCTCTATTACATTCTCTCTCACATACTCTCTCTCTATTACATTCTCTCTCTCTCACATTCTCTCTCTCACACATTCTCTCAATCTATTACATTCTCTCTCTCACACATTCTCTCTCTGTATTACATTCTCTCTCTCTCACATTCTCTCTCTCTATTACATTCTCTCACTCTCACAGTCTCTTTCTCTGTTACATTCTCTCTCACATTATCTCTCTCTATTACATTCTCTCTCACATTCTCTCTCTATTACATTCTCTCTCTCTTACATACTCTCTCTCTATTACATTCTCTCTCTTTCTCACATTCTCTCTCTCTATTACATTCTCTCTCTCACAGATTCTCTCTCTGTATTACATTCTCTCTCTCACATTCTCTCTCTATTATTCTTTCTCTCTCACATTCTCTCTCTCTCTGTTACATTCTCTCTCTCACATTCTTTATCTCTCATATTCTCTCTCTATTACATTCTCTCTCTCTCTATTACACTCTCTCTCTCTCACACACACATTCTCTCTCTCTCTCACACACATTCTCTTTCTCTCTCGCACACTCTCTCTCTGTCGCACATTCTCTCTCTGTTGCACATTCTCTCTCTCACACATTCTCTCTCTGTCATATTCTCTCTCTCTATTACATTCTCTCTCTCTATTACATTCTCTCTCTCTCTAATTCTTTCTCTCTATTACATTCTCTCCCTCACATTATCTCTTATTACATTCTCTCTCTCACACATTCTCTCTCTATTACATTCTCTGTCTCTCACATTATCTCTCTCATTCCCTCTCTTATTACATTCTCTCTCTCACACATTCTCTCACTATTACATTCTCTCTCTCACATTCTCTCTATTACATTCTCTCTCTCTCACATTATCTCTATTACATTCTCTCTCTCACACATTCTCTCTCTCTGTTACATTCTCTGACTCACACATTCTCTCTCTCTATTACATTCTCTCTCACATACTCTCTCTCTATTACATTCTCTCTCTCTCTCACATTCTCTCAATCTATTACATTCTCTCTCTCACACATTCTCTCTCTGTATTACATTCTCTCTCTCTCACATTCTCTCTCTCTATTACATTCTCTCACTCTCACAGTCTCTTTCTCTGTTACATTCTCTCTCACATTATGTCTCTCTATTACATTCTCTCTCACATTCTCTCTCTATTACATTCTCTCTCTCACATACTATCTCTCTATTACATTCTCTCTCTTTCTCACATTCTCTCTCTCACATTCTCTCTCTATTACAATCTCTCTCTCTATTACATTGTCTCTCTCACACACACATTCTCTCTCTCTATTACATTCTCTCTCTCGCACATTATCTCTCTCTATTACATGCTCTCTCTTTATTACATTCTCTCTCTCTCACATTCTCTCTCTCTTTTACATTCTCTCTCTCTATTACATTCTCTCTCTTTCTCACATTCTCTCTCTCTATTACATTGTCTCTCTCACACACGCATTCTCTCTCTCTATTACATTCTCTCTCTCTATTACATTCTCTCTCTCTCACATTCTCTCTCTCTATTACATTCTCTCTCACATACTCTCTCTATTACATTCTCTCTCTCGCACATTCTCTCTCTCTATTACATGCTCTCTCTTTATTACATTCTCTCTCTCTCACATTCTCTCTCTCTTTTACATTCTCTCTCTCTATTACATTGTCTCTCTCACACACGCATTCTCTATCTCTATTACTTTCTCTCTCTCTGTTACATTCTCTGACTCACACATTCTCTCTCCCTATTACATTCTCTCTCACATACTCTCTCTCTATTACATTCTCTCTCTCTCTCACATTCTCTCAATCTATTACATTCTCTCTCTCACACATTCTCTCTCTGTATTACATTCTCTCTCTCTCACATTCTCTCTCTCTATTACATTCTCTCACTCTCACAGTCTCTTTCTCTGTTACATTCTCTCTCACATTATGTCTCTCTATTACATTCTCTCTCACATTCTCTCTCTATTACATTCTCTCTCTCACATACTATCTCTCTATTACATTCTCTCTCTTTCTCACATTCTCTCTCTCACATTCTCTCTCTATTACAATCTCTCTCTCTATTACATTGTCTCTCTCACACACACATTCTCTCTCTATTACATTCTCTCTCTCGCACATTATCTCTCTCTATTACATGCTCTCTCTTTATTACATTCTCTCTCTCTCACATTCTCTCTCTCTTTTACATTCTCTCTCTCTATTACATTCTCTCTCTTTCTCACATTCTCTCTCTCTATTACATTGTCTCTCTCACACACGCATTCTCTCTCTCTATTACATTCTCTCTCTCTATTACATTCTCTCTCTCACAGATTCTCTCTCTCTATTATTCTTTCTCTCTCATATTCTCTCTCCCTATTACATTCTCTCTCTCACATTCTCTATCTCTCACATTCTCTCTATTACATTCTCTCTCTCTCACATTCTCTCTCTATTACATTCTATCTCGCACACATTCTCTCTCTCTATTACATTCTCTCTCTCTATTACATTCTCTCTTTCTCACATTCTCTCTCTCACATTCTCTCTCTATTACATTTTCTCTCTTTCTCACATTCTCTCTCTCTCACATTCTCTCTCTCTTTTACATTCTCTCTCTCTATTACATTGTCTCTCTCACAAACACATTCTCTCTCTCTATTACATTCTCTCTCTCTATTACATTCTCTCTCTCACATTCTCTCTCTCTATTACATTCTCTCTCTCACAGATTCTCTCTCTCTATTACATTCTCTCTCTCACATTCTCTCACTCTATTATTCTTTCTCTCTCACATTCTCTCTCTCTCTGTT
Organism: Chiloscyllium punctatum; assembly: GCF_047496795.1. Lineage (NCBI taxonomy): Eukaryota > Metazoa > Chordata > Chondrichthyes > Orectolobiformes > Hemiscylliidae > Chiloscyllium > Chiloscyllium punctatum. The sequence goes on along the minus strand of NC_092742.1, from coordinate 3,921,446 downwards.
ACATTCTCTCTCTCACATTCTCTATCTCTCATATTCTCTCTCTATTCCATTCTCTCTCTCTCTATTACATTCTCTTTCTCTCTCGCACACTCTCTCTCTCTCGCACACTCTCTCTCTCTCGCACACTCTCTCTCTCTCGCACATTCTCTCTCTCTCGCACATTCTCTCTCTCACACATTCTGTCTCTCTCATATTCTCTCTCTCTATTACATTCTCTCTCTCATATTCTCTCTCTCTCACATTCTCTCTCTCTATTACATTCTCTGACTCACACATTCTCTCTCTCTATTACATTCTCTCTCTCTCACATTCTCTCTCTCTATTACATTCTCTCTCACATACTCTCTCTATTACATTCTCTCTCTCACACATTCTCTCTCTCTCACATTCTCTCAATCTATTACATTCTCTCTCACACACATTCTCTCTCTGTATTACATTCTCTCTCTCTATTACATTCTCTCACTCTCACAGTCTCTTTCTCTGTTACATTCTCTCTCACATTATCTCTCTCTATTACATTCTCTCTCACATTCTCTCTCTATTACATTCTCTCTCTCTTACATACTCTCTCTCTATTACATTCTCTCTCTTTCTCACATTCTCTCTCTCACATTCTCTCTCTCTATTACATTCTCTGTCTCGCGCATTCTCTCTCTCTATTACATTCTCTCTCTCTCACATTCTCTCTCTCTATTACATTCTCTCTCACATACTCTCTCTCTATTACATTCTCTCTCTCTCACATTCTCTCAATCTATTACATTCTCTCTCCCTCACATTATCTCTCTCTATTACATTCTCTCTCTCTATAACATTCTCTCTCTCTATTACATTCTCTCTCTCACATGCTCTCTCTCTATTATTCTTTCTCTCTCACATTCTCTCTCTCTCTGTTACATTCTCTCTCTCACATTCTTTATCTCTCATATTCTCTATTACATTCTCTCTCTTTCTCTATTACATTCTCTCTCTCACACACATTCTCTCTCTCTCTCTCACACACACATTCTCTTTCTCTCTCGCACACTCTCTCTCTGTCGCACATTCTCTCTCTCTCGCACATTCTCTCTCTCACACATTCTCTCTCTGTCATATTCTCTCTCTCTAACACATTCTCTCTCTCTATTACATTCTCTCTCTCTCTAATTCTTTCTCGCTATTACATTCTCTCCCTCACATTCTCTCTTATTACATTCTCTCTCTCACACATTCTCTCTCTATTACATTCTCTGTCTCTCACATTCTCTCTCTCATTCTCTCTCTCACACATTCTCTCACTATTATATTCTCTCTCTCACATTCTCTCTATTACATTCTCTCTCTCACACATTATCTCTATTACATTCTCTCTCTCACACATTCTCTCTCTCTGTTACATTCTCTCTCTCTGTTACATTCTCTCTCTCTATTACATTCTCTCTCTCACATTCTCTCTCTCTATTACATTCTCTGACTCACACATTCTCTCTCTCTATTACATTCTCTCTCACATACTCTCTCTCTATTACATTCTCTCTCTCTCTCACATTCTCTCAATGTATTACATTCTCTCTCTCACACATTCTCTCTCTGTATTACATTCTCTCTCTCTCACATTCTCTCTCTCTATTACATTCTCTCACTCTCACAGTCTCTTTCTCTGTTACATTCTCTCTCACATCTCTCTCTATTACATTCTCTCTCACATTCTCTCTCTATTACATTCTCTCTCTATTACATTCTCTCTCTTTCTCACATTCTCTCTCTCACATTCTCTCTCCATTACAATCTCTCTCTCTATTACATTCTCTCTCTCGCACATTCTCTCTCTCTATTACATGCTCTGTCTGTCTCACATTCTCTCTCTCTTTTACATTCTCTCTCTCTATTACATTCTCTCTTTCTCACATTCTCTCTCTCTATTACATTGTCTCTCTCACACACGCATTCTCTCTCTCTATTACATTCTCTCTCTCTATTACATTCTCTCTCTCTATTACACTCTCTCTCTCTCACATTCTCTCTCTCTATTATTCTTTCTCTCTCACATTCTCTCTCCCTATTACATTCTCTCTCTCTATTACATTCTCTCTCTCACATTCTCTATCTCTCACATTCTCTCTATTACATTTTCTCTCTCTCTCTCACATTCTCTCTCTATTACATTCTCACTCTCACACATTCTCTCTCTCTATTACATTCTCTCTCTCTGTTACATTCTCTCTTTCTCACACTATTACATTTTCTCTCTTTCTCACATTCTCTCTCTCTCACATTCTCTCTCTCTTTTACATTCTCTCTCTCACACACACATTCTCTCTCTCTATTACATTCTCTCTCTCTATTACATTCTCTCTCTCACATTCTCTCTCTCTATTATTCTTTCTCTCTCACATTCTCTCTCTCTCTGTTACATTCTCTCTCTCACATTCTCTCTCTCACATTCTCTATCTCTCATATTCTCTCTCTATTACATTCTCTCTCTCTCTATTACATTCTCTCTCTCGCACACTCTCTCTCTCTCGCACATTCTCTCTCTCTCGCACATTCTCTCTCTCACACATTCTGTCTCTCTCATATTCTCTCTCTCTCACATTCTCTCTCTCTATTACATTCTCTGACTCACACATTCTCTCTCTCTATTACATTCTCTCTCACATACTCTCTCTCTATTACATTCTCTCTCTCATATTCTCTCTCTCTCACATTCTCTCTCTCTATTACATTCTCTGACTCACACATTCTCTCTCTCTATTACATTCTCTCTCACATACTCTCTCTATTACATTCTCTCTCTCACACATTCTCTCTCTCTCACATTCTCTCAATCTATTACATTCTCTCTCACACACATTCTCTCTCTGTATTACATTCTCTCTCTCTCACATTCTCTCTATTACATTCTCTCACTCTCACAGTCTCTTTCTCTGTTACATTCTCTCTCACATTATCTCTCTCTATTACATTCTCTCTCACATTCTCTCTCTATTACATTCTCTCTCTCTTACATACTCTCTCTCTATTACATTCTCTCTCTTTCTCACATTCTCTCTCTCACATTCTCTCTCTCTATTACATTCTCTCTCTCGTGCATTCTCTCTCTCTATTACATTCTCTCTCTCTCACATTCTCTCTCTCTATTACATTCTCTCTCACATACTCTCTCTCTCACATTGTCTCAATCTATTACATTCTCTCTCTCTCACATTCTCTCTCTCACACATTCTCTCTCTGTATTACATTCTCTCTCTCTCACATTCTCTCTCTCTATTACATTCTCTCTCCCTCACATTATCTCTCTCTATTACATTCTCTCTCTCAATTACATTCTCTCTCTGTATTACATTCTCTCTCTCACATTCTCTCTCTATTATTCTTTCTCTCTCACATTCTCTCTCTCTCTGTTACATTCTCTCTCTCACATTCTTTATCTCTCATATTCTCTATTACATTCTCTCTCTCTCTCTATTACATTCTCTCTCTCACACACATTCTCTCTCTCTCTCTCACACACACATTCTCTTTCTCTCTCGCACACTCTCTCTCTGTCGCACATTCTCTCTCTCTCGCACATTCTCTCTCTCACACATTCTCTCTCTGTCATATTCTCTCTCTCTAACACATTCTCTCTCTCTATTACATTCTCTCCCTCACATTCTCTCTTATTACATTCTCTCTCTCACACATTCTCTCTCTATTACATTCTCTGTCTCTCACATTCTCTCTCTCATTCTCTCTCTCTTATTACATTCTCTCTCTCACACATTCTCTCACTATTACATTCTCTCTCTCACATTCTCTCTATTACATTCTCTCTCTCACACATTATCTCTATTACATTCTCTCTCTCACACATTCTCTCTCTCTGTTACATTCTCTCTCTCTGTTACATTCTCTCTCTCTATTACATTCTCTCTCTCACATTCTCTCTCTCTATTACATTCTCTGACTCACACATTCTCTCTCTCTATTACATTCTCTCTCACATACTCTCTCTCTATTACATTCTCTCTCTCTCTCACATTCTCTCAATGTATTACATTCTCTCTCTCACACATTCTCTCTCTCTCTATTACATTCTCTCTCTCTCACATTTTCTCTCTCTATTATTCTTTCTCTCTCACATTCTCTCTGTCTATTACATTCTCTCTCTCTCACATTCTCTCTCTCTATTACATTCTCACTTTCTCACATTCTCTCTCTCTATTACATTGTGTCTCTCACACACACATTCTCTCTCTCTATTACATTCTCTCTCTCTTGTACATTCTCTCTCTCACAGATTGTCTCTCTCTATTACATTCTCTCTCTCTCACATTCTCTCTCTCTATTATTCTTTCTCTCTCACATTCTCTCTCTATTACATTCTCTCTCTCTTGTACATTCTCTCTCTCACATTCTCTCTCTCTGTTACATTCTCTCCCTATCACATTCTCTCAATGTATTACATTCTCTCTCTCTCACATTCTCTCTCTCTATTACATTCTCTCACTCTCACAATCTCTTTCTCTATTACATTCTCTCTCACATTATCTCTCTCTATTACATTCTCTCTCTATTACATTCTCTCTCTCTCACATTCTCTCTCTCACATTCTCTCTCTATTACATTCTCTCTCTCTCTAATTCTTTCTCTCTATTACATTCTCTCCCTCACATTCTCTCTCTCTTATTACATTCTCTCTCTCACATTCTTTCTCTCTATTACATTCTCTCTCTCACATTCTGTCTCTCTATTACATTCTCTCTCTCTCACATTATCTCTATTACATTCTCTCTCACACACATTCTCTCTCTCTGTTACATTCCCTCTCCCTCTCACATTCTCTCTCTCACACATTCTCTCTCTCACACATTCTCTCTCTCTCTCACAATCTCTCTCACACATTCTCTCTCTCTCTCTCATTCTCTCTCTCTATTACATTCTCTCTCTCTCACACACACATTCTCTTTCTCTCTCTCTCACATTCTCTCTCTCTATTACATTCTCTCTCTCTATTACATTCTCTCTCTCACATTCTCTCTCTATGACATTCTCTCTCTCACTCACACACATTCTCTTTCTCTCTCTCACACATTCTCTCTATTACATTCTCTCTCTCTCAATTACATTCTCTCTCTCACACACATTCTCTCTCTCTCACATTCTCTCTCTCTATTAAATTCTCTCTCTCTATTACATTCTCTCTATCCCACATTCTCTATTACATTCTCTCTCTCACATTCTCTCTCTATTACATTCTCTCTGTCTCTCACACACACATTCTCTTTCTCTCTCTCTCACATTCTCTCTCTTTCACACATTCTCTCTCTCTATTACATTCTCTCTCTCACACATTCTCTCTCTCACACACATTCTCTCTCCCTCTCACATTCTCTCTCTCTCACTCTCTCTCTCACATTCTCTCTCTCACACATTCTCTCTCTCTCACACCTTCTCTCTCTCTCACACATTCTCTCTCTCTCTCTCATTCTCTCTCTCTCACACACACACATTCTCTTTCTCTCTCTCTCTCACATTCTCTCTTCTCACAAACAAATTCTCTTTCTCTCTCTCTCTCACATTCTCTCTCTCTCTATTACATTCTCTCTCTCTCTCACATTCTCTCTCTCTATTACATTCTCTCTCTCACACATTCTCTCTCTCTGTTACATTCTCTCTCTCTATTACATTCTCTCTCTCACATTCTCTCTCTCTATTACATTCCCTCACTCACACATTCTCTCTCTCTTACATTCTCTCTCTCTCACATTCTCTCTCTCTATTATTCTTTCTCTCTCACATTCTCTCTGTCTATTACATTCTCTCTCACATTATCTCTCTCTATTACATTCTCTCTCCCATTCTCTATTACATTCTCTCTCTCTCACATTCTCTCTCTCTATTACATTCTCTCTCTCTATTACATTCTCTCTCTTTCTCACATTCTCTCTCTATTACATTCTCTCTATTACATTATCTCTCTCACACACACATTCTCTCTCTCTATTACATTCTCTCTCTCACACATTCTCTCTCTCTATTACATTCTCTCTCACATTATCTCTCTCTATTACATTCTCTCTCCCATTCTCTATTACATTCTCTCTCTCTCACATTCTCTCTCTCTATTACATTCTCTCTCTCTGTTACATTCTCTCTCTTTCTCACATTCTCTCTCTATTACATTCTCTCTATTACATTATCTCTCTCACACACACATTCTCTCTCTCTATTACATTCTCTCTCTCACACATTCTCTCTCTCTATTACATTCTCTCTCTTTATTACATTCTCTCTCTTTATTACATTCTCTCTCACACATTCTCTCTCTCTATTACATTCTCTCTCTCACTCACACACATTTTTTCACTCTCTCTCACATTCTCTCTCTCTCTATTACATTCTCTCTCACACATTCTCTTTCTCTATTAAATTCTCTCTCTCTCACATTCTCTCTCACTATTACATTCTCTCTATCTCACATTCTCTATTACATTCTCTCTCTCACATTCTCTCTCTATTACATTCTCTCTCTCTCTCACACACACATTCTCTTTCTCTCTCTCTCACATTCTCTGTCTCTCACATTCTCTCTCTCTCACACTTTCTCTCTTTATTACATTCTCTCTCCCTCTCACATTCTCTCTCTCTCACATTCTCTCTCTCTCACATTCTCCCTCTCTCTCACATTCTCTCTCTCACACATTCTCTCTCTCTCACATTCTCTCTCTCTCTCACATTCTCTCTCTCTATTACATTCTCTCTCTCTCACACACACATTCTCTTTCTCTCTCTCTCTCACATTCTCTCTCTCTCACACACATTCTCTTTCTCTCTCACACATTCTCTCTCTCTCACACATTCTCTCTCTCTCTCTCTCATTCTCTCTCTCTCACATTCTCTCTCTCTATTACATTCTCTCTCTCACACACACATTCTCTTTCTCTCTGACATTCTCTCTCTCTCACATTCTCTCTCTCTCTCACATTCTCTCTCTCTATTACATTCTCTCTCTCACACACACACATTCTCTTTCTCTCTCTCTCACACATTCTCTCTCTCTATTACATTCTCTCTCTCACATTCTCTCTCTCTAATTACATTGTCTCTCTCACACACACATTCTCTCTCTCTATTACATTCTCTCTCTCTATTATATTCTCTCTCTCTCTATTACACTCTCTCACAGATTCTCTCTCTCTATTACATTCGCTCTCTCTATTACATTCGCTCTCTCTATTATTCTTTCTCTCACATTCTCTCTCTCTATTACATTCTCTCTCTCACATTCTCTATCTCTCACATTCTCTCTATTACATTCTCTCTCTCTCTCTCACATTCTCTCTCTATTACATTCTCTCTATTACACCTCTCTCCCTCACATTCTCTCTTACATTTTCTCTCTCTCACATTCTCTCTATTACATTCTCTCTCTCACTCACACACATTCTCTTTCTCTCTCTCTCACATTCTCTCTCTCTCTATTACATTCTCTCTCTCTCACACATTCTCTCTCTCCATTACATTCTCTCACTCTCACAGTCTCTTTCTCTATTACACTCTCTCTCACATTATCTCTCTCTATTACATTCTCTCTCACATGCTCTCTCTATTACATTCTCTCTCACACACATTTTCTCTCTCTTTCTCACATTCTCTCTCTATTACATTCTCTCTCACACACACATATTCTCTCTCTCTCTATTACATTTTCTTCTCTCACACATTCTCTCTCTCTATTACATTCTCTCTCTCACATTCTCTCTCTCTATTACATTCTCTCTCTCACAGATTCTCTCTCTCTATTACATTCGCTCTCTTTATTACATTCTCTCTCTATTACATTCTCTCTCTCTATTATTCTTTCTCTCACATTCTCTCTCTCTATTACATTCTCTCTCTCACATTCTCTCTATTACATTCTCTCTCATTCTCTCTCTCTATCTCTCACATTCTCTCTATTACATTCTCTCTCTCTCTCTCACATTCTCTCTCTATTACATTCTCTCTCTGTATTACATCCTCTCTCCCTCACATTCTCTCTTACATTCTCTCTCTCTCACATTATCTCTATTACATTCTCTCTATCACACATTCTCTCTCTCTGTTACATTCTCTCTCTCTATTACATTCTCTCTCACATTCTCTCTCTCTCTATTACATTCTCTCTCACACATTCTCTCTCTCTCTATTACATTCTCTCTCTCTCACGTTTTCTCTCTCTATTATTCTTTCTCTCTCACATTCTCTCTGTCTATTACATTCTCTCTCTCTCACATTCTCTCTATTACATTGTGTCTCTCACACACACATTCTCTCTCTCTATTACATTCTCTCTCTCTTGTACATTCTCTCTCTCACAGATTCTCTCTCTCTATTACATTCTCTCTCTCTCACATTCTCTCCCTCTATTATTCTTTCTCTCTCACATTCTCTCTCTCTATTACATTCTCTCTCTCACATTCTCTCTATTACATTCTCTCTCTCTCTCACACATTCTCTCTCTATTACATTCTCTCTCTCTTGTACATTCTCTCTCTCACATTCTCTCTCTCTGTTCCATTCTCTCCCTATCACATTCTCTCAATGTATTACATTCTCTCTCTCTCACATTCTCTCTCTCTATTACATTCTCTCACTCTCACAATCTCTTTCTCTATTACATTCTCTCTCACATTATCTCTCTCGATTACATTCTCTCTCTATTACATTCTCTCTCTCACACACACACACACACACATTCTCTTTCTCTCTCTCTCACATTCTCTCTCTCTATTACATTCTCTCTCTCTATTACATTCTCTCTCTCTCACATTCTCTTTCTATTACATTCTCTCTCTCACTCACACACATTCTCTTTCTTTCTCTCACACATTCTCTCTATTACATTCTCTCTCTCTCAATTACATTCTCTCTCTCACACACATTCTCTCTCTCTCACATTCTCTCTCTCTATTAAATTCTCTCTCTCTCACATTCTCTCTCACTATTACATTCTCTCTATCCCACATTCTCTATTACATTCTCTCTCTCACATTCTCTCTCTATTACATTCTCTCTGTCTCTCACACACACATTCTCTTTCTCTCTCTCTCACATTCTCTCTCTCTCACACATTCTCTCTCTCTATTACATTCTCTCTCTCTCACATTCTCTCTCTCACACACATTCTCTCTCCCTCTCACATTCTCTCTCTCTCACTCTCTCTCTCACATTCTCTCTCTCACACATTCTCTCTCTCTCACACATTCTCTCTCTCTCTCTCTCATTCTCTCTCTCTCACACACATACATTCTCTTTCTCTCTCTCTCTCACATTCACTCTCTCTCACACACAAATTCTCTTTCTCTCTCTCTCTCACATTCTCTCTCTCTCTATTACATTCTCTCTCTCTCTCACATTCTCTCTCACACATTCTCTCTCTCTATTACATTCTCTCTCTCACATTCTCTCTCTCTATTACATTCCCTCACTCACACATTCTCTCTCTCTTACATTCTCTCTCTCTCACATTCTCTCTCTCTATTATTCTTTCTCTCTCACATTCTCTCTGTCTATTACATTCTCTCTCACATTATCTCTCTCTATTACATTCTCTCTCCCATTCTCTATTACATTCTCTCTCTCTCACATTTTCTCTCTCTATTACATTCTCTCTCTCTATTACATTCTCTCTCTTTCTCACATTCTCTCTCTATTACATTCTCTCTATTACATTATCTCTCTCACACATTCTCTCTCTCTATTACATTCTCTCTCTTTATTACATTCTCTCTCACACATTCTCTCTCTCTATTACATTCTCTCTACTACATCCTCTCACATTCTCTCTTACATTCTCTCTCTCTCACATTCTCTCTCTATTACATTCTCTCTCTCACTCACACACATTTTTTCACTCTCTCTCACATTCTCTCTCTCTCTATTACATTCTCGCTCACACATTCTCTCTCTCTCACATTCTCTTTCTCTATTAAATTCTCTCTCTCACATTCTCTCTCACTATTACATTCTCTCTATCTCACATTCTCTATTACATTCTCTCTCTCACATTCTCTCTCTATTACATTCTCTCTCTCTCTCACACACACATTCTCTTTCTCTCTCTCTCACATTCTCTCTCTCTCACATTCTCTCTCTCTCACACTCTCTCTCTTTATTACATTCTCTCTCCCTCTCACATTCTCTCTCTCTCACATTCTCTCTCTCTCACATTCTCCCTCTCTCTCACATTCTCTCTCTCACACATTCTCTCTCTCTCACATTCTCTCTCTCTCACATTATCTCTCTCTCTCACATTCTCTCTCTCTATTACATTCTCTCTCTCTCACACACATTCTCTTTCTCTCTCACACATTCTCTCTCTCTCACACATTCTCTCTCTCTCTCTCTCATTCTCTCTCTCTCACATTCTCTCTCTCTATTACATTCTCTCTCTCACACACACATTCTCTTTCTCTCTGACATTCTCTCTCTCTCACATTCTCTCTCTCTCTCACATTCTCTCTCTCTATTACATTCTCTCTCTCACACACACACATTCTCTTTCTCTCTCTCTCACACATTCTCTCTCTCTATTACATTCTCTCTCTCTAATTACATTGTCTCTCTCACACACACATTCTCTCTCTCTATTACATTCTCTCTCTCTATTATATTCTCTCTCTCTCTATTACACTCTCTCACAGATTCTCTCTCTCTATTACATTCGCTCTCTCTATTACATTCGCTCTCTCTATTATTCTTTCTCTCACATTCTCTCTCTCTATTACATTCTCTCTCTCACATTCTCTATCTCTCACATTCTCTCTATTACATTCTCTCTCTCTCTCTCACATTCTCTCTCTATTACATTCTCTCTATTACACCTCTCTCCCTCACATTCTCTCTTACATTTTCTCTCTCTCACATTCTCTCTATTACATTCTCTCTCTCACTCACACACATTCTCTTTCTCTCTCTCTCACATTCTCTCTCTCTCTATTACATTCTCTCTCTCCATTACATTCTCTCACTCTCACAGTCTCTTTCTCTATTACATTCTCTCTCACATTATCTCTCTCTATTACATTCTCTCTCACATGCTCTCTCTATTACATTCTCTCTCACACATATTTTCTCTCTCTTTCTCACATTCTCTCTCTATTACATTCTCTCTCACACACACATATTCTCTCTCTCTCTATTACATTCTCTTCTCTCACACATTCTCTCTCTCTATTACATTCTCTCTCTCACATTCTCTCTCTCTATTACATTCTCTCTCTCACAGATTCTCTCTCTCTATTACATTCGCTCTCTTTATTACATTCTCTCTCTATTACATTCTCTCTCTCTATTATTCTTTCTCTCACATTCTCTCTCTCTATTACATTCTCTCTCTCACATTCTCTCTATTACATTCTCTCTCATTCTCTCTCTCTATCTCTCACATTCTCTCTCTATTACATTCTCTCTCTCTATTACATTCTCTCTCCCTCACATTCTCTCTTACATTCTCTCTCTCTCACATTATCTCTATTACATTCTCTCTATCACACATTCTCTCTCTCTGTTACATTCTCTCTCTCTATTACATTCTCTCTCACATTCTCTCTCTCTCTATTACATTCTCTCTCACACATTCTCTCTCTCTCTATTACATTCTCTCTCTCTCACGTTTTCTCTCTCTATTATTCTTTCTCTCTCACATTCTCTCTGTCTATTACATTCTCTCTCTCTCACATTCTCTCTATTACATTGTGTCTCTCACACACACATTCTCTCTCTCTATTACATTCTCTCTCTCTTGTACATTCTCTCTCTCACAGATTCTCTCTCTCTATTACATTCTCTCTCTCTCACATTCTCTCTCTCTATTATTCTTTCTCTCTCACATTCTCTCTCTCTATTACATTCTCTCTCTCACATTCTCTCTATTACATTCTCTCTCTCTCTCTCACATTCTCTCTCTATTACATTCTCTCTCTCTTGTACATTCTCTCTCTCACAGATTTTCTCTCTCTATTACATTCTCTCTCTCTCACATTCTCTCTCTGTATTATTCTTTCTCTCTCACATACTCTCTCTCTATTACATTCTCTCTCTCTCACATTCTCTCAATCTATTACATTCTCTCTCTCACACATTCTCTCTTTCACACATTCTCTCTGTATTACATTCTCTCTCTCTCACATTCTCTCTCTCTATTACATTCTCTCTCTCTCACATTATCTCTCTCTATTACATTCTCTCTCATATTCTCTATTACATTCTCTCTCTCTCACATTCTCTCTCTCTATTACATTCTCTCTCTCTATTACATTCTCTCTCTTTCTCACATTCTCTCTCTCACATTCTCTCTCTATTACATTGTCTCTCTCTCTCACATTCTCTCTCTCTCACATTCTCTCTCTATTACATTCTCTCTTTCTCACATTCTCTCTCTCTATTACATTGTCTCTCTCACACACACATTCTCTCTCTATTACATTCTCTCTCTCTATTACATTCTCTCTCTCACATTCTCTCTCTCTATTACATTCTCTCTCTCACAGATTCTCTCTCTCTATTACATTCTCTCTCTCACATTCTCTCTCTCTATTATTCTTTCTCTCTCACATTCTCTCTCTCTATTACATTCTCTCTCTCACATTCTCTATCTCTCATATTCTCTCTATTACATTCTCTCTCTCTCTCACACATTCTCTCTCTATTACATTCTCTCTCTCTCTATTACATTCTCTCTCTCTCTCACACATTCTCTCTCTCTCTCACACACACACATTCTCTTTCTCTCTCGCACACTCTCTCTCTCTCGCACACTCTCTCTCTCGCATACTCTCTCTCTGTCGCACATTCTCTCTCTCACACATCCTCTCTCTCTCATATTCTCTCTCTCTCACATTCTCTCTCTCTATTACATTCTCTCTCTCTCTAATTCTTTCTCTCTATTACATTCTCTCCCTCACATTCTCTCTCTCTTATTACATTCTTTCTCTCTCTATTACATTCTGTCTCTCACATTCTCTCTCTCATTCTCCCTCTCTATTACATTCTCTCTCTCACATTCTCTCTATTACATTCTCTCTCTCTCACATTATCTCTATTACATTCTCTCTCTCACACATTCTCTCTCTCTGTTACATTCTCTCTCTCTATTACATTCTCTCTCTCACATTCTCTCTCTCTATTACATTCTCTCTCTCTCACATTCTCTCAATGTATTACATTCTCTCTCTCACACATTCTCTCTCTGTATTACATTCTCTCTCTCTCACATTCTCTCTCTCTATTACATTCTCACTCTCAGTCTCTTTCTCTGTTACATTCTCTCTCACATTATCTCTCTCTATTACATTCTCTCTCACATTATCTCTCTCTATTACATTCTCTCTCACATTCTCTCTCTATTACATTCTCTCTCTCTCACATACTCTCTCTCTATTACATTCTCTCTCTCTATTACATTCTCTCTCTATTACATTCTCTCTGTCTATTACATTGTCTCTCTCACACACACATTCTCTCTCTCTATTACATTCTCTCTCTCGCACATTCTCTCTCTCTATTACATTCTCTCTCTTTATTACATTCTCTCTCTCTCACATTCTCTCTCTCTCACAGATTCTCTCTCTCTATTACATTCTCTCTCTCACAGATTCTCTCTCTCTATTACATTCTCTCTCTCTCACATTCTCTCTTACATTCTCTCTCTCTCACATTCTCTCTCTATTACATTCTCTCTCTCACTCACACACATTCTCTTTCTCTCTCTCAAACATTCTCTCTCTCTGTATTACATTCTCTCTCTCACACACATTCTCTCTCTCTATTAAATTCTCTCTCTCTCACATTCTCTCTCACATTCTCTCACTATTACATTCTCTCTCTCTATTACATTCTCTCTCTCTCACATTCTCTATTACATTTTCTCTCTCTCACATTCTCTATTACATTTCCTCTCTCTCACATTCTCTCTCTATTACATTCTCTCTCGCTCTCACACACACACATTCTCTTTCTCTCTCTCTCACATTCTCTCTCTCTCTGTATTACATTCTCTCTCTCACACACATTCTCTCTCTCTCACATTCTCTCTCTCTATTAAATTCTCTCTCTCTCACATTCTCTCTCACATTCTCTCTCTATTACATTATCTCTCTCACATTCTCTCTTACATTCTCTCTCTCTCACATTCTCTCTCTATTACATTCTCTCTCTCTCTCTCTCACACACACATTCTCTTTCTCTCTCTCTCACATTCTCTCTCTCTCTGTATTACATTCTCTCTCTCACACACATTCACTCTCTCTCACATTCTCTCTCTCTATTAAATTCTCTCTCTCTCACATTCTCTCTCACATTCTCTCTCTCACATTCTCTATTACATTCTCTCTCTCACATTCTCTCTCTATTACTTTCTCTCTCTCTCTCTCACACACACACACATTCTCTTTCTCGCACACTCTCTCTCTCTCTCACGTTCTCTCTCGCACACATTCTCTCTCTCTCATATTCTCTCTCTCTATTACATTCTCTCTCTCATATTCTCTCTCTCTCACATTCTCTCTCTCTATTACATGCTCTCTCTCTCTAATTCTTTCTCTCTATTACATTCTCTCCCTCACATTCTCTCTCTCTTATTACATTCTCTCTCTCACACATTCTCTCTCTCTCACATTCTCTCTCTCTATTACATTCTCTCTCTCACATTCTGTCTCTCTATTACATTCTCTCTCTCTCACATTATCTCTATTACATTCTCTCTCACACACATTCTCTCTCTCTGTTACATTCTCTCACTCACACATTCTCTCTCTCTATTACATTCTCTCTCACATACTCTCTCTCTATTACATTCTCTCTCTCACACATTCTGTATTACATTTTCTCTCTCTCACATTCTCTATTACATTTCCTCTCTCTCACATTCTCTCTCTATTACATTCTCTCTCACTCTCACACACACACATTCTCTTTCTCTCTCTCTCACATTCTCTCTCTCTCTTATTACATTCTCTCTCTCACACACATTCTCTCTCTCTCACATTCTCTCTCTCTATTAAATTCTCTCTCTCTCACATTCTCTCTCACATTCTCTCTCTATTTCATTATCTCTCTCACATTCTCTATTACATTCTCTCTCTCTCACATTCTCTCTCTATTACATTCTATCTCTCTCTCTCACACACACACACATTCTCTTTCTCGCACACTCTCTCTCTCGCACACATTCTCTCTCTCTCATATTCTCTCTCTCTATTACATTCTCTCTCTCATATTCTCTCTCTCTCACATTCTCTCTCTCTATTACATTCTCTCTCTCTATTACATTCTCTCTCTCTCTAATTCTTTCTCTCTATTACATTCTCTCCCTCACATTCTCTCTCTCTTATTACATTCTCTCTCTCACACATTCTCTCTCTCTCACATTCTCTCTCTCTATTACATTCTCTCTCTCACATTCTGTCTCTCTATTACATTCTCTCTCTCTCACATTATCTCTATTACATTCTCTCTCACACACATTCTCTCTCTCTGTTACATTCTCTCTCTCTATTACATTCTCTCACTCACACATTCTCTCTCTCTATTACATTCTCTCTCTCTCACATTATCTCTATTACATTCTCTCTCACACACATTCTCTCTCTCTGTTACATTCTCTCACTCACACATTCTCTCTCTCTATTACATTCTCTCTCTCTCACATTATCTCTATTACATTCTCTCTCACATACTCTCTCTCTATTACATTCTCTCTCTCTCACATTCTCTCAATCTATTACATTCTCTCACACATTCTCTCTCTGTATTACATTCTCTCTCTCTCACATTCTCTCACTCTCACAGTCTCTTTCTCTATTACATTCTCTCTCACATTATCTCTCTCTATTACATTCTCTCTCTCTCACATTCTCTCAATCTATTACATTCTCTCTCTCTCACATTCTCTCTCTCACACATTCTCTCTCTGTATTACATTCTCTCTCTCTCACATTCTCTCTCTCTATTACATTCTCTCACTCTCACAGTCTCTTTCTCTATTACATTCTCTCTCACATTCTCTCTCTGTATTACATTCTCCCTCACATTCTCTCTCTCTATTACATTCTCTCTCTCTATTACATTCTCTCTCTTTCTCACATTCTCTCTCCATTACATTGTCTCTCTCTCTCACATTCTCTCTCTCTATTACATTCTCTCTCTCTCACATTCTCTCTCTCTATTACATTCTCTCTCTCTATTACATTCTCTCTCTCACAGATTCTCTCTCTCTATTACATTCTCTCTCTCACATTCTCTCTCTCTATTATTCTTTCTCTCTCACATTCTCTCTCTCTCTGTTACATTCTCTCTCTCTCACATTCTTTATCTCTCATATTCTCTCTCTATTACATTCTCTCTCTCTCTATTACATTCTCTCTCTCTCACACACACATTCTCTCTCTCTCTCTCTCACACACACATTCTCTTTCTCTCTCGCACACTCTCTCTCTGTCGCACATTCTCTCTCTCTCGCACATTCTCTCTCTCACACATTCTCTCGCTCTATTACATTCTCTCTCTCTATTACATTCTCTCTCTCTCTAATTCTTTCTCTCTATTACGTTCTCTCCCTCACATTCTCTCTTATTACATTCTCTCTCTCACACATTCTCTCTCTATTACATTATCTGTCTCTCACATTCTCTCTCTCATTCTCTCTCTCTTATTACATTCTCTCTCTCACACATTCTCTCACTATTACATTCTCTCTCTCACATCCTCTCTATTACATTCTCTCTCTCTCACATTATCTCTATTACATTCTCTCTCTCACACATTCTCTCTCTCTGTTACATTCTCTCTCTCTATTACATTCTCTCTCTCACATTCTCTCTCTCTATTACATTCTCTGACTCACACATTCTCTCTCTCTATTACATTCTCTCTCACATACTCTCTCTCTATTACATTCTCTCTCTCTCTCACATTCTCTCAATCTATTACATTCTCTCTCTCACACATTCTCTCTCTGTATTACATTCTCTCTCTCTCCCATTCTCTCTCTCTATTACATTCTCTCACTCTCACAGTCTCTTTCTCTGTTACATTCTCTCTCACATTATCTCTCGCTATTACTTTCTCTCTCACATTCTCTCTCTATTACATTCTCTCTCTCACATACTCTCTCTCTATTTCTCACATTCTCTCTCTATTACAATCGCTCTCTCTATTACATTGTCTCTCTCACACACACATTCTCTCTCTCTATTACATTCTCTCTCTCGCACATTCTCTCTCTCTATTACATGCTCTCTCTTTATTACATTCTCTCTCTCTCACATTCTCTCTCTCTTTTACATTCTCTCTCTCTATTACATTCTCTCTCTCTACTACATTGTCTCTCTCACACACGCATTCTCTATCTCTATTACATTCTCTCTCTCTGTTACATTCTCTCTCTCACAGATTCTCTCTCTCTATTACACTCTCTCTCTCTCACATTCTCTCTCTCTATTATTCTTTCTCTCTCACATTCTCTCTCCCTATTACATTCTCTCTCTCTATTACATTCTCTCTCTCACATTCTCTATATTACATTCTCTCTCTCTCTCTCTCACATTCTCTCTCTATTACATTCTCTCTCTCACACATTCTCTCTCTCTATTACATTGTCTCTCTCACACACGCATTCTCTCTATTACATTCTCTCTCTCTATTACATTCTCTCTCTCACAGATTCTCTCTCTCTATTATTCTTTCTCTCTCACATTCTCTCTCTCTCTGTTACATTCTCTCTCTCACATTCTCTATCTCTCATATTCTCTCTCTATTACATTCTCTCTCTCTCTATTACATTCTCTTTCTCTCTCGCACACTCTCTCTCTCTCGCACACTCTCTCTCTCTCGCACACTCTCTCTCTCTCGCACTCTCTCTCTCTCTTGCACTTTCTCTCTCTCTCGCACATTGTCTCTCTCACACATTCTGTCTCTCTCATATTCTCTCTCTCTATTACATTCTCTCTCTCATATTCTCTCTCTCTCACATTCTCTCTCTCTATTACATTCTCCCTCTCTCTAATTCTTTCTCTCTATTACATTCTCTCCCTCACATTCTCTCTTATTACATTCTCTCTCTCACACATTCTCTCTCTATTCCATTCTGTCTCTCACATTCTCTCTATCTTATTACATTCTCTCTCTCACACATTCTCTCACTATTACATTCTCTCTCTCACATTCTCTCTATTACATTCTCTCTCTCTCACATTATCTCTATTACATTCTCTGACTCACACATTCTCTCTCTCTGTTACATTCTCTCTCTCTATTACATTCTCTCTCACATTCTCTCTCTCTATTACATTCTCTGACTCACACAGTCTCTCTCTCACACATTCTCTCAATCTATTACATTCTCTCTCTCACACATTCTCTCTCTGTATTACATTCTCTCTCTCTATTACATTCTCTCACTCTCACAGTCTCTTTCTCTGTTACATTCTCTCTCACATTATCTCTCTCTATTACATTCTCTCTCACATTCTCTCTCTATTACATTCTCTCTCTCTTACATACTCTCTCTCTATTACATTCTCTCTCTCTATTACATTCTCTCTCTCACAGATTCTCTCTCTGTATTACATTCTCTCTCTCACATTCTCTCTCTATTATTCTTTCTCTCTCACATTCTCTCTCTCTCTGTTACATTCTCTCTCTCACATTCTTTATCTCTCATATTCTCTCTCTATTACATTCTCTCTCTCTCTATTACACTCTCTCTCTCTCACACACACATTCTCTCTCTCTCTCACACACATTCTCTTTCTCTCTCGCACACTCTCTCTCTGTCGCACATTCTCTCTCTGTCGCACATTCTCTCTCTCACACATTCTCTCTCTGTCATATTCTCTCTCTCTATTACATTCTCTCTCTCTATTACATTCTCTCTCTCTCTAATTCTTTCTCTCTATTACATTCTCTCCCTCACATTATCTCTTATTACATTCTCTCTCTCACACATTCTCTCTCTATTACATTCTCTGTCTCTCACATTATCTCTCTCATTCTCTCTCTTATTACATTCTCTCTCTCACACATTCTCTCACTATTACATTCTCTCTCTCACATTCTCTCTATTACATTCTCTCTCTCACATTATCTCTATTACATTCTCTCTCACACACATTCTCTCTCTCTGTTACATTCTCTGACTCACACACTCTCTCTCTCTATTACATTCTCTCTCACATACTCTCTCTCTATTACATTCTCTCTCTCTCTCACATTCTCTCAATCTATTACATTCTCTCTCTCACACATTCTCTCTCTGTATTACATTCTCTCTCTCTCACATTCTCTCTCTCTATTACATTCTCTCACTCTCACAGTCTCTTTCTCTGTTACATTCTCTCTCACATTATCTCTCTCTATTACATTCTCTCTCACATTCTCTCTCTATTACATTCTCTCTCTTTCTCACATTCTCTCTCTCTATTACATTGTCTCTCTCACACACGCATTCTCTCTCTCTATTACATTCTCTCTCTCTATTACATTCTCTCTCTCACAGATTCTCTCTCTCTATTATTCTTTCTCTCTCATATTCTCTCTCCCTATTACATTCTCTCTCTCACATTCTCTATCTCTCACATTCTCTCTATTACATTCTCTCTCTCTCACATTCTCTCTCTATTACATTCTATCTCGCACACATTCTCTCTCTCTATTACATTCTCTCTCTCTATTACATTCTCTCTTTCTCACATTCTCTCTCTCACATTCTCTCTCTGTTACATTTTCTCTCTTTCTCACATTCTCTCTCTCTCACATTCTCTCTCTCTATTACATTGTCTCTCTCACAAACACATTCTCTCTCTCTATTACATTCTCTCTCTCTATTACATTCTCTCTCTCACATTCTCTCTCTCTATTACATTCTCTCTCTCACAGATTCTCTCTCTCTATTACATTCTCTCTCTCACATTCTCTCACTCTATTATTCTTTCTCTCTCACATTCTCTCTCTCTCTGTTACATTCTCTCTCTCACATTCTCTATCTCTCATATTCTCTCTCTATTACATTCTCTTTCTCTCTCGCACACTCTCTCTCTCTCGCACACTCTCTCTCTCTCGCACACTCTCTCTCTCTCGCACTTTGTCTCTCTCTCGCACATTCTCTCTCTCACACATTCTGTCTCTCTCATATTCTCTCTCTCTATTACATTCTCTCTCTCATATTCTCTCTCTCACACATTCTCTCTCTCTATTACATTCTCTCTCTCTCTAATTCTTTCTCTCTATTACATTCTCTCTCTCACACATTCTCTCTCTATTACATTCTGTCTCTCACATTCTCTCTCTCATTCTCTCTCTCTTATTACATTCTCTCTCTCACACATTCTCTCACTATTACATTCTCTCTCTCACATTCTCTCTATTACATTCTCTCTCTCTCACATTATCTCTATTACATTCTCTGACTCACACATTCTCTCTCTCTGTTACATTCTCTCTCTCTATTACATTCTCTGACTCACACATTCTCTCTCTCTATTACATTCTCTCTCACATACTCTCTCTCTATTACATTCTCTCTCTCTCACATTCTCTCTCTCTCACATTCTCTCAATCTATTACATTCTCTCTCTCACACATTCTCTCTCTGTATTACATTCTCTCTGTATTACATTCTCTCTCTCTATTACATTCTCTCACTCTCACAGTCTCTTTCTCTATTACATTCTCTCTCACATTATCTCTCTCTATTACATTCTCTCTCACATTCTCTCTCTATTACATTCTCTCTCTCTTACATACTCTCTCTCTATTACATTCTCTCTCTTTCTCACATTCTCTCTCTCTATTACATTCTCTCTCTCGCACATTCTCTCTCTCTATTACATTCTCTCTCTCTCACATTCTCTCTCTATTACATTATCTCTCTCACATTCTCTATTACATTCTCTCTCTCACATTCTCTCTCTATTACTTTCTCTCTCTCTCTCTCACACACACACACATTCTCTTTCTCGCACACTCTCTCTCTCTCTCACGTTCTCTCTCGCACACATTCTTTCTCTCTCATATTCTCTCTCTCTATTACATTCTCTCTCTCATATTCTCTCTCTCTCACATTCTCTCTCTCTATTACATTCTCTCTCTCTCTAATTCTTTCTCTCTATTACATTCTCTCCCTCACATTCTCTCTCTCTTATTACATTCTCTCTCTCACACATTCTCTCTCTCTCACATTCTCTCTCTCTATTACATTCTCTCTCTCACATTCTGTCTCTCTATTACATTCTCTCTCTCTCACATTATCTCTATTACATTCTCTCTCACACACATTCTCTCTCTCTGTTACATTCTCTCTCTCTATTACATTCTCTCACTCACACATTCTCTCTCTCTATTACATTCTCTCTCTCTCACATTATCTCTATTACATTCTCTCTCACACACATTCTCTCTCTCTGTTACATTCTCTCACTCACACATTCTCTCTCTCTATTACATTCTCTCTCTCTCACATTATCTCTATTACATTCTCTCTCACATACTCTCTCTCTATTACATTCTCTCTCTCTCACATTCTCTCAATCTATTACATTCTCTCACACATTCTCTCTCTCTATTACATTCTCTCTCTCGCGCATTCTCTCTCTCTATTACATTCTCTCTCTCACATTCTCTCTCTCTATTACATTCTCTCTCACATACTCTCTCTCTATTACATTCTCTCTCTCTCACATTCTCTCAATCTATTACATTCTCTCTCTCTCACATTCTCTCTCTCACACATTCTCTCTCTGTATTACATTCTCTCTCTCTCACATTCTATCACTCTCACAGTCTCTTTCTCTATTACATTCTCTCTCACATTCTCTCTCTCTATTACATTCTCTCTCACATACTCTCTCTCTATTACATTCTCTCTCTCTCACATTCTCTCAATCTATTACATTCTCTCTCTCTCACATTCTCTCTCTCACACATTCTCTCTCTGTATTACATTCTCTCTCTCTCACATTCTCTCTCTCTATTACATTCTCTCACTCTCACAGTCTCTTTCTCTATTACATTCTCTCTCACATTCTCTCTCTCTATTACATTCTCCCTCACATTCTCTCTCTCTATTACATTCTCTCTCTCTATTACATTCTTTCTCTTTCTCACATTCTCTCTCCATTACATTGTCTCTCTCTCTCACATTCTCTCTCTCTATTACATTCTCTCTCACATTCTCTCTCTCTATTACATTCTCTCTCTCTCACATTCTCTCTCTCTTTTACGTTCTCTCTCTCTTTTACATTCTCTCTCACATACTCTCTCTCTATTACATTCTCTCTCTCGCACATTGTCTCAATCTATTACATTCTCTCTCTCTCACATTCTCTCTCTCACACATTCTCTCTCTGTATTACATTCTCTCTCTCACACATTCTCTCTCTCTATTACATTCTCTCTCTCTCACATTATCTCTCTCTATTACATTCTCTCTCATATTCTCTCTCTATTACATTCTCTCTCTCTCACATTCTCTCTCTCTATTACATTCTCTCTCTTTCTCACATTCTCTCTCTCACATTCTCTCTCTATTACATTGTCTCTCTCTCTCACATTCTCTCTCTGTCACATTCTCTCTCTCTATTACATTCTCTCTTTCTCACATTCTCTCTCTCTATTACATTGTCTCTCTCACACACACATTCTCTCTCTATTACATTCTCTCTCTCGATTACATTCTCTCTCTCACATTCTCTCTCTCTATTACATTCTCTCTCTCACAGATTCTCTCTCTCTATTACATTCTCTCTCTCACATTCTCTCTCTCTATTATTCATTCTCTCTCTCTATTACGTTCTCTCTCTCACATTCTCTCTCTCTATTACATTCTCTCTCTCACATTCTCTATCTCTCATATTCTCTCTATTACATTCTCTCTCTCTCTCTCTCATTCTCTCTCTATTACATTCTCTCTCTCTATTACATTCTCTCTCTCTCTCACACATTCTCTCTCTCTCTCACACACACACATTCTCTTTATCTCTCGCACACTCTCTCTCTCTCTCGTACACTCTCTCTCTCGCATACTCTCTCTCTGTCGCACATTCTCTCTCTCACACATCCTCTCTCTCTCATATTCTCTCTCTCATATTCTCTCTCTCTCACATTCTCTCTCTCTATTACATTCTCTCTCTCTCTAATTCTTTCTCTCTATTACATTCTCTCCCTCACATTCTCTCTCTCTTATTACATTCTCTCTCTCACACATTCTCTCTCTATTACATTCTCTGTCTCTCTCATTCTCTCCCTCTATTACATTCTCTCTCTCACATTCTCTCTATTACATTCTCTCTCTCTCACATTATCTCTATTACATTCTCTCTCTCACACATTCTCTCTCTCTGTTACATTCTCTCTCTCTATTACATTCTCTCTCTCACATTCTCTCTCTCTATTACATTCTCTGACTCACACATTCTCTCTCTCTATTACATTCTCTCTCACATACTCTCTCTCTATTACATTCTCTCTCTCACATTCTCTCAATGTATTACATTCTCTCTCTCACACATTCTCTCTCTGTATTACATTCTCTCTCTCTCACATTATCTCTCTCTATTACATTCTCTCTCTTTCTCACATTCTCTCTCTTTTACATTCTCTCTCTCTATTACATTGTCTCTCTCTCACACACATTCTCTCTCTCTATTACATTCTCTCTCTCGCACATTCTCTCTCTCTATTACATTCTCTGTCTTTATTTCATTCTCTCTCTCTCACATTCTCTCTCTCTCTATTACATTCTCTCTCTCTATTACATTCTCTCTCTCACAGATTCTCTCTCTCTATTACATTCTCTCTCTCTCACATTCTCTCTTACATTCTCTCTCTCTCACATTCTCTCTCTATTACATTCTCTCTCTCACTCACACACATTCTCTTTCTCTCTCTCAAACATTCTCTCTCTCTGTATTACATTCTCTCTCTCTCACACATTCTCTCTCTCACATTCTCTCTCTCTATTAAATTCTCTCTCTCTCACATTCTCTCTCACATTCTCTCACTATTACATTCTCTCTCTCTATTACATTCTCTCTCTCTCACATTCTCTATTACATTTTCTCTCTCTCACATTCTCTATTACATTTTCTCTCTCTCACATTCTCTCTCTATTACATTCTCTCTCGCTCTCACACACACACATTCTCTTTCTCTCTCTCTCACATTCTCTCTCTCTCTGTATTACATTCTCTCTCTCACACACATTCTCTCTCTCTCACATTCTCTCTCTCTATTAAATTCTCTCTCTCTCACATTCTCTCTCACATTCTCTCTCTATTACATTATCTCTCTCACATTCTCTATTACATTCTCTCTCTCTCACATTCTCTCTCTATTACATTCTCTCTCTCTCTCTCACACACACACACATTCTCTTTCTCGCACACTCTCTCTCTCTCACACGTTCTCTCTCGCACACATTCTCTCTCTCTCATATTCTCTCTCTCTATTACATTCTCTCTCTCATATTCTCTCTCTCTCACATTCTCTCTCTCTATTACATTCTCTCTCTCTCTAATTCTTTCTCTCTATTACATTCTCTCCCTCACATTCTCTCTCTCTTATTACATTCTCTCTCTCACACATTCTCTCTCTCTCACATTCTCTCTCTCTATTACATTCTCTCTCTCACATTCTGTCTCTCTATTACATTCTCTCTCTCTCACATTATCTCTATTACATTCTCTCTCACACACATTCTCTCTCTCTGTTACATTCTCTCTCTCACACATTCTCTCTCTCTATTACATTCTCTCTCTCTCACATTATCTCTATTACATTCTCTCTCACACACATTCTCTCTCTCTGTTACATTCTCTCACTCACACATTCTCTCTCTCTATTACATTCTCTCTCTCTCACATTATCTCTATTACATTCTCTCTCACATACTCTCTCTCTATTACATTCTCTCTCTCTCACATTCTCTCAATCTATTACATTCTCTCACACATTCTCTCTCTCTATTACATTCTCTCTCTCGCGCATTCTCTCTCTCTATTACATTCTCTCTCTCACATTCTCTCTCTCTATTACATTCTCTCTCACATACTCTCTCTCTATTACATTCTCTCTCTCTCACATTCTCTCAATCTATTACATTCTCTCTCTCTCACATTCTCTCTCTCACACATTCTCTCTCTGTATTACATTCTCTCTCTCTCACATTCTCTCACTCTCACAGTCTCTTTCTCTATTACATTCTCTCTCACATTATCTCTCTCTATTACATTCTCTCTCTCTCACATTCTCTCAATCTATTACATTCTCTCTCTCTCACATTCTCTCTCTCACACATTCTCTCTCTGTATTACATTCTCTCTCTCTCACATTCTCTCTCTCTATTACATTCTCTCACTCTCACAGTCTCTTTCTCTATTACATTCTCTCTCACATTCTCTCTCTCTATTACATTCTCCCTCACATTCTCTCTCTCTATTACATTCTCTCTCTCTATTACATTCTCTCTCTTTCTCACATTCTCTCTCCATTACATTGTCTCTCTCTCACATTCTCTCTCTCTATTACATTCTCTCTCTCACATTCTCTCTCTCTATTACATTCTCTCTCTCTATTACATTCTCTCTCTCTATTACATTCTCTCTCTCACAGATTCTCTCTCTCTATTACATTCTCTCTCTCACATTCTCTCTCTCTATTATTCTTTCTCTCTCACATTCTCTCTCTCTCTGTTACATTCTCTCTCTCTCACATTCTTTATCTCTCATATTCTCTCTCTATTACATTCTCTCTCTCTCTATTACATTCTCTCTCTCTCACACACACATTCTCTCTCTCTCTCTCTCACACACACATTCTCTTTCTCTCTCGCACACTCTCTCTCTGTCGCACATTCTCTCTCTCTCGCAAATTCTCTCTCTCACACATTCTCTCTCTGTCATATTCTCTCTCTCTATTACATTCTCTCTCTCTATTACATTCTCTCTCTCTCTAATTCTTTCTCTCTATTACATTCTCTCCCTCACATTCTCTCTTATTACATTCTCTCTCTCACACATTCTCTCTCTATTACATTCTCTGTCTCTCACATTCTCTCTCTCATTCTCTCTCTCTTATTACATTCTCTCTCTCACACATTCTCTCACTATTACATTCTCTCTCTCACATTCTCTCTATTACATTCTCTCTCTCTCACATTATCTCTATTACATTCTCTCTCTCACACATTCTCTCTCTCTGTTACATTCTCTCTCTCTATTACATTCTCTCTCTCACATTCTCTCTCTCTATTACATTCTCTGACTCACACATTCTCTCTCTCTATTACATTCTCTCTCACATACTCTCTCTCTATTACATTCTCTCTCTCTCTCACATTCTCTCAATCTATTACATTCTCTCTCTCACACATTCTCTCTCTGTATTACATTCTCTCTCTCTCCCATTCTCTCTCTCTATTGCATTCTCTCACTCTCACAGTCTCTTTCTCTGTTACATTCTCTCTCACATTATCTCTCGCTATTACTTTCTCTCTCACATTCTCTCTCTATTACATTCTCTCTCTCACATACTCTCTCTCTATTTCTCACATTCTCTCTCTATTACAATCTCTCTCTCTATTACATTGTCTCTTTCACACACACATTCTCTCTCTCTATTACATTCTCTCTCTCGCACATTCTCTCTCTCTATTACATGCTCTCTCTTTATTACATTCTCTCTCTCTCACATTCTCTCTCTCTTTTACATTCTCTCTCTCTATTACATTGTCTCTCTCACACACGCATTCTCTATCTCTATTACTTTCTCTCTCTCTGTTACATTCTCTGACTCACACATTCTCTCTCCCTATTACATTCTCTCTCACATACTCTCTCTCTATTACATTCTCTCTCTCTCTCACATTCTCTCAATCTATTACATTCTCTCTCTCACACATTCTCTCTCTGTATTACATTCTCTCTCTCTCACATTCTCTCTCTCTATTACATTCTCTCACTCTCACAGTCTCTTTCTCTGTTACATTCTCTCTCACATTATGTCTCTCTATTACATTCTCTCTCACATTCTCTCTCTATTACATTCTCTCTCTCACATACTATCTCTCTATTACATTCTCTCTCTTTCTCACATTCTCTCTCTCACATTCTCTCTCTATTACAATCTCTCTCTCTATTACATTGTCTCTCTCACACACACATTCTCTCTCTCTATTACATTCTCTCTCTCGCACATTATCTCTCTCTATTACATGCTCTCTCTTTATTACATTCTCTCTCTCTCACATTCTCTCTCTCTTTTACATTCTCTCTCTCTATTACATTCTCTCTCTTTCTCACATTCTCTCTCTCTATTACATTGTCTCTCTCACACACGCATTCTCTCTCTCTATTACATTCTCTCTCTCTATTACATTCTCTCTCTCACAGATTCTCTCTCTCTATTATTCTTTCTCTCTCATATTCTCTCTCCCTATTACATTCTCTCTCTCACATTCTCTATCTCTCACATTCTCTCTATTACATTCTCTCTCTCTCACATTCTCTCTCTATTACATTCTATCTCGCACACATTCTCTCTCTCTATTACATTCTCTCTCTCTATTACATTCTCTCTTTCTCACATTCTCTCTCTCACATTCTCTCTCTATTACATTTTCTCTCTTTCTCACATTCTCTCTCTCTCACATTCTCTCTCTCTTTTACATTCTCTCTCTCTATTACATTGTCTCTCTCACAAACACATTCTCTCTCTCTATTACATTCTCTCTCTCTATTACATTCTCTCTCTCACATTCTCTCTCTCTATTACATTCTCTCTCTCACAGATTCTCTCTCTCTATTACATTCTCTCTCTCACATTCTCTCACTCTATTATTCTTTCTCTCTCACATTCTCTCTCTCTCTGTTACATTCTCTCTCTCACATTCTCTATCTCTCATATTCTCTCTCTATTCCATTCTCTCTCTCTCTATTACATTCTCTTTCTCTCTCGCACACTCTCTCTCTCTCGCACACTCTCTCTCTCTCGCACACTCTCTCTCTCTCGCACATTCTCTCTCTCTCGCACATTCTCTCTCTCACACATTCTGTCTCTCTCATATTCTCTCTCTCTATTACATTCTCTCTCTCATATTCTCTCTCTCTCACATTCTCTCTCTCTATTACATTCTCTGACTCACACATTCTCTCTCTCTATTACATTCTCTCTCTCTCACATTCTCTCTCTCTATTACATTCTCTCTCACATACTCTCTCTATTACATTCTCTCTCTCACACATTCTCTCTCTCTCACATTCTCTCAATCTATTACATTCTCTCTCACACACATTCTCTCTCTGTATTACATTCTCTCTCTCTATTACATTCTCTCACTCTCACAGTCTCTTTCTCTGTTACATTCTCTCTCACATTATCTCTCTCTATTACATTCTCTCTCACATTCTCTCTCTATTACATTCTCTCTCTCTTACATACTCTCTCTCTATTACATTCTCTCTCTTTCTCACATTCTCTCTCTCACATTCTCTCTCTCTATTACATTCTCTGTCTCGCGCATTCTCTCTCTCTATTACATTCTCTCTCTCTCACATTCTCTCTCTCTATTACATTCTCTCTCACATACTCTCTCTCTATTACATTCTCTCTCTCTCACATTCTCTCAATCTATTACATTCTCTCTCCCTCACATTATCTCTCTCTATTACATTCTCTCTCTCTATAACATTCTCTCTCTCTATTACATTCTCTCTCTCACATGCTCTCTCTCTATTATTCTTTCTCTCTCACATTCTCTCTCTCTCTGTTACATTCTCTCTCTCACATTCTTTATCTCTCATATTCTCTATTACATTCTCTCTCTTTCTCTATTACATTCTCTCTCTCACACACATTCTCTCTCTCTCTCTCACACACACATTCTCTTTCTCTCTCGCACACTCTCTCTCTGTCGCACATTCTCTCTCTCTCGCACATTCTCTCTCTCACACATTCTCTCTCTGTCATATTCTCTCTCTCTAACACATTCTCTCTCTCTATTACATTCTCTCTCTCTCTAATTCTTTCTCGCTATTACATTCTCTCCCTCACATTCTCTCTTATTACATTCTCTCTCTCACACATTCTCTCTCTATTACATTCTCTGTCTCTCACATTCTCTCTCTCATTCTCTCTCTCACACATTCTCTCACTATTATATTCTCTCTCTCACATTCTCTCTATTACATTCTCTCTCTCACACATTATCTCTATTACATTCTCTCTCTCACACATTCTCTCTCTCTGTTACATTCTCTCTCTCTGTTACATTCTCTCTCTCTATTACATTCTCTCTCTCACATTCTCTCTCTCTATTACATTCTCTGACTCACACATTCTCTCTCTCTATTACATTCTCTCTCACATACTCTCTCTCTATTACATTCTCTCTCTCTCTCACATTCTCTCAATGTATTACATTCTCTCTCTCACACATTCTCTCTCTGTATTACATTCTCTCTCTCTCACATTCTCTCACTCTCACAGTCTCTTTCTCTGTTACATTCTCTCTCACATCTCTCTCTATTACATTCTCTCTCACATTCTCTCTCTATTACATTCTCTCTCTATTACATTCTCTCTCTTTCTCACATTCTCTCTCTCACATTCTCTCTCCATTACAATCTCTCTCTCTATTACATTCTCTCTCTCGCACATTCTCTCTCTCTATTACATGCTCTGTCTGTCTCACATTCTCTCTCTCTTTTACATTCTCTCTCTCTATTACATTCTCTCTTTCTCACATTCTCTCTCTCTATTACATTGTCTCTCTCACACACGCATTCTCTCTCTCTATTACATTCTCTCTCTCTATTACATTCTCTCTCTCTATTACACTCTCTCTCTCTCACATTCTCTCTCTCTATTATTCTTTCTCTCTCACATTCTCTCTCCCTATTACATTCTCTCTCTCTATTACATTCTCTCTCTCACATTCTCTATCTCTCACATTCTCTCTATTACATTTTCTCTCTCTCTCTCACATTCTCTCTCTATTACATTCTCACTCTCACACATTCTCTCTCTCTATTACATTCTCTCTCTCTGTTACATTCTCTCTTTCTCACACTATTACATTTTCTCTCTTTCTCACATTCTCTCTCTCTCACATTCTCTCTCTCTTTTACATTCTCTCTCTCACACACACATTCTCTCTCTCTATTACATTCTCTCTCTCTATTACATTCTCTCTCTCACATTCTCTCTCTCTATTATTCTTTCTCTCTCACATTCTCTCTCTCTCTGTTACATTCTCTCTCTCACATTCTCTCTCTCACATTCTCTATCTCTCATATTCTCTCTCTATTACATTCTCTCTCTCTCTATTACATTCTCTCTCTCGCACACTCTCTCTCTCTCGCACATTCTCTCTCTCTCGCACATTCTCTCTCTCACACATTCTGTCTCTCTCATATTCTCTCTCTCTCACATTCTCTCTCTCTATTACATTCTCTGACTCACACATTCTCTCTCTCTATTACATTCTCTCTCACATACTCTTTCTCTATTACATTCTCTCTCTCATATTCTCTCTCTCTCACATTCTCTCTCTCTATTACATTCTCTGACTCACACATTCTCTCTCTCTATTACATTCTCTCTCACATACTCTCTCTATTACATTCTCTCTCTCACACATTCTCTCTCTCTCACATTCTCTCAATCTATTACATTCTCTCTCACACACATTCTCTCTCTGTATTACATTCTCTCTCTCTCACATTCTCTCTATTACATTCTCTCACTCTCACAGTCTCTTTCTCTGTTACATTCTCTCTCACATTATCTCTCTCTATTACATTCTCTCTCACATTCCCTCTCTATTACATTCTCTCTCTCTTACATACTCTCTCTTTCTCACATTCTCTCTCTCACATTCTCTCTCTCTATTACATTCTCTCTCTCGTGCATTCTCTCTCTCTATTACATTCTCTCTCTCTCACATTCTCTCTCTCTATTACATTCTCTCTCACATACTCTCTCTCTCACATTGTCTCAATCTATTACATTCTCTCTCTCTCACATTCTCTCTCTCACACATTCTCTCTCTGTATTACATTCTCTCTCTCTCACATTCTCTCTCTCTATTACATTCTCTCTCCCTCACATTATCTCTCTCTATTACATTCTCTCTCTCAATTACATTCTCTCTCTCTATTACATTCTCTCTCTCACATTCTCTCTCTATTATTCTTTCTCTCTCACATTCTCTCTCTCTCTGTTACATTCTCTCTCTCACATTCTTTATCTCTCATATTCTCTATTACATTCTCTCTCTCTCTCTATTACATTCTCTCTCTCACACACATTCTCTCTCTCTCTCTCACACACACATTCTCTTTCTCTCTCGCACACTCTCTCTCTGTCGCACATTCTCTCTCTCTCGCACATTCTCTCTCTCACACATTCTCTCTCTGTCATATTCTCTCTCTCTAACACATTCTCTCTCTCTATTACATTCTCTCCCTCACATTCTCTCTTATTACATTCTCTCTATCACACATTCTCTCTCTATTACATTCTCTGTCTCTCACATTCTCTCTCTCATTCTCTCTCTCTTATTACATTCTCTCTCTCACACATTCTCTCACTATTACATTCTCTCTCTCACATTCTCTCTATTACATTCTCTCTCTCACACATTATCTCTATCACATTCTCTCTCTCACACATTCTCTCTCTCTGTTACATTCTCTCTCTCTGTTACATTCTCTCTCTCTATTACATTCTCTCTCTCACATTCTCTCTCTCTATTACATTCTCTGACTCACACATTCTCTCTCTCTATTACATTCTCTCTCACATACTCTCTCTCTATTACATTCTCTCTCTCTCTCACATTCTCTCAATGTATTACATTCTCTCTCTCACACATTCTCTCTCTGTATTACATTCTCTCTCTCTCACATTATCTCTCTCTATTACATTCTCTCTCACATTCTCTCTCT
The DNA here is from genome assembly GCF_047496795.1 of Chiloscyllium punctatum. Taxonomy (NCBI): domain Eukaryota; kingdom Metazoa; phylum Chordata; class Chondrichthyes; order Orectolobiformes; family Hemiscylliidae; genus Chiloscyllium; species Chiloscyllium punctatum. Next base: position 3,889,497 of record NC_092742.1, on the reverse strand, counting down.
ATTACATTCTCTCTCTCTTACATACTCTCTCTCTATTACATTCTCTCTCTTTCTCACATTCTCTCTCTCACATTCTCTCTCTCTATTACATTCTCTGCCTCGCGCATTCTCTCTCTCTATTACATTCTCTCTCTCTCACATTCTCTCTCTCTATTACATTCTCTCTCACATACTCTCTCTCTATTACATTCTCTCTCTCTCACATTCTCTCAATCTATTACATTCTCTCTCCCTCACATTATCTCTCTCTATTACATTCTCTCTCTCTATAACATTCTCTCTCTCTATTACATTCTCTCTCTCACATTCTCTCTCTCTATTATTCTTTCTCTCTCACATTCTCTCTCTCTCTGTTACATTCTCTCTCTCACATTCTTTATCTCTCATATTCTCTATTACATTCTCTCTCTTTCTCTATTACATTCTCTCTCTCACACACATTCTCTCTCTCTCCCACACACACATTCTCTTTCTCTCTCGCACACTCTCTCTCTGTCGCACATTCTCTCTCTCTCGCACATTCTCTCTCTCACACATTCTCTCTCTGTCATATTCTCTCTCTCTAACACATTCTCTCTCTCTATTACATTCTCTCTCTCTCTAATTCTTTCTCTCTATTACATTCTCTCCCTCACATTCTCTCTTATTACATTCTCTCTCTCACACATTCTCTCTCTATTACATTCTCTGTCTCTCACATTCTCTCTCTCATTCTCTCTCTCACACATTCTCTCACTATTATATTCTCTCTCTCACATTCTCTCTATTACATTCTCTCTCTCACACATTATCTCTATTACATTCTCTCTCTCACACATTCTCTCTCTCTGTTACATTCTCTCTCTCTGTTACATTCTCTCTCTCTATTACATTCTCTCTCTCACATTCTCTCTCTCTATTACATTCTCTGACTCACACATTCTCTCTCTCTATTACATTCTCTCTCACATACTCTCTCTCTATTACATTCTCTCTCTCTCTCACATTCTCTCAATGTATTACATTCTCTCTCTCACACATTCTCTCTCTGTATTACATTCTCTCTCTCTCACATTCTCTCTCTCTATTACATTCTCTCACTCTCACAGTCTCTTTCTCTGTTACATTCTCTCTCACATCTCTCTCTATTACATTCTCTCTCACATTCTCTCTCTATTACATTCTCTCTCTATTACATTCTCTCTCTTTCTCACATTCTCTCTCTCACATTCTCTCTCCATTACAATCTCTCTCTCTATTACATTCTCTCTCTCGCACATTCTCTCTCTCTATTACATGCTCTGTCTGTCTCACATTCTCTCTCTCTATTACATTCTCTCTCTTTCTCACATTCTCTCTCTCACATTCTCTCTCCATTACAATCTCTCTCTCTATTACATTCTCTCTCTCGCACATTCTCTCTCTCTATTACATGCTCTGTCTGTCTCACATTCTCTCTCTCTATTACATTGTCTCTCTCACACACGCATTCTCTCTCTCTATTACATTCTCTCTCTCTATTACATTCTCTCTCTCTATTACACTCTCTCTCTCTCACATTCTCTCTCTCTATTATTCTTTCTCTCTCACATTCTCTCTCCCTATTACATTCTCTCTCTCTATTACATTCTCTCTCTCACATTCTCTATCTCTCACATTCTCTCTATTACATTTTCTCTCTCTCTCTCACATTCTCTCTCTATTACATTCTCACTCTCACACATTCTCTCTCTCTATTACATTCTCTCTCTCTGTTACATTCTCTCTTTCTCACACTATTACATTTTCTCTCTTTCTCACATTCTCTCTCTCTCACATTCTCTCTCTCTTTTACATTCTCTCTCTCACACACACATTCTCTCTCTCTATTACATTCTCTCTCTCTATTACATTCTCTCTCTCACATTCTCTCTCTCTATTATTCTTTCTCTCTCACATTCTCTCTCTCTCTGTTACATTCTCTCTCTCACATTCTCTCTCTCACATTCTCTATCTCTCATATTCTCTCTCTATTACATTCTCTCTCTCTCTATTACATTCTCTCTCTCGCACACTCTCTCTCTCTCGCACATTCTCTCTCTCTCGCACATTCTCTCTCTCACACATTCTGTCTCTCTCATATTCTCTCTCTCTCACATTCTCTCTCTCTATTACATTCTCTGACTCACACATTCTCTCTCTCTATTACATTCTCTCTCACATACTCTCTCTCTATTACATTCTCTCTCTCATATTCTCTCTCTCTCACATTCTCTCTCTCTATTACATTCTCTGACTCACACATTCTCTCTCTCTATTACATTCTCTCTCACATACTCTCTCTATTACATTCTCTCTCTCACACATTCTCTCTCTCTCACATTCTCTCAATCTATTACATTCTCTCTCACACACATTCTCTCTCTGTATTACATTCTCTCTCTCTCACATTCTCTCTATTACATTCTCTCACTCTCACAGTCTCTTTCTCTGTTACATTCTCTCTCACATTATCTCTCTCTATTACATTCTCTCTCACATTCTCTCTCTATTACATTCTCTCTCTCTTACATACTCTCTCTCTATTACATTCTCTCTCTTTCTCACATTCTCTCTCTCACATTCTCTCTCTCTATTACATTCTCTCTCTCTATTACATTCTCTCTCTCTCACATTCTCTCTCTCTATTACATTCTCTCTCACATACTCTCTCTCTCACATTGTCTCAATCTATTACATTCTCTCTCTCTCACATTCTCTCTCTCACACATTCTCTCTCTGTATTACATTCTCTCTCTCTCACATTCTCTCTCTCTATTACATTCTCTCTCCCTCACATTATCTCTCTCTATTACATTCTCTCTCTCAATTACATTCTCTCTCTGTATTACATTCTCTCTCTCACATTCTCTCTCTATTATTCTTTCTCTCTCACATTCTCTCTCTCTCTGTTACATTCTCTCTCTCACATTCTTTATCTCTCATATTCTCTATTACATTCTCTCTCTCTCTCTATTACATTCTCTCTCTCACACACATTCTCTCTCTCTCTCTCACACACACATTCTCTTTCTCTCTCGCACACTCTCTCTCTGTCGCACATTCTCTCTCTCTCGCACATTCTCTCTCTCACACATTCTCTCTCTGTCATATTCTCTCTCTCTAACACATTCTCTCTCTCTATTACATTCTCTCCCTCACATTCTCTCTTATTACATTCTCTCTATCACACATTCTCTCTCTATTACATTCTCTGTCTCTCACATTCTCTCTCTCATTCTCTCTCTCTTATTACATTCTCTCTCTCACACATTCTCTCACTATTACATTCTCTCTCTCACATTCTCTCTATTACATTCTCTCTCTCACACATTATCTCTATTACATTCTCTCTCTCACACATTCTCTCTCTCTGTTACATTCTCTCTCTCTGTTACATTCTCTCTCTCTATTACATTCTCTCTCTCACATTCTCTCTCTCTATTACATTCTCTGACTCACACATTCTCTCTCTCTATTACATTCTCTCTCACATACTCTCTCTCTATTACATTCTCTCTCTCTCTCACATTCTCTCAATGTATTACATTCTCTCTCTCACACATTCTCTCTCTGTATTACATTCTCTCTCTCTCACATTCTCTCTCTCTATTACATTCTCTCTCTCTCACAGTCTCTTTCTCTGTTACATTCTCTCTCACATCTCTCTCTATTACATTCTCTCTCACATTCTCTCTCTATTACATTCTCTCTCTCACATACTCTCTCTATTACATTCTCTCTCTTTCTCACATTCTCTCTCTCACATTCTCTCTCCATTACAATCTCTCTCTCTATTACATTCTCTCTCTCGCACATTCTCTCTCTCTATTACATGCTCTGTCTGTCTCACATTATCTCTCTCTTTTACATTCTCTCTCTCTATTACATTCTCTCTTTCTCACATTCTCTCTATTACATTGTCTCTCTCACACACGCATTCTCTCTCTCTATTACATTCTCTCTCTCTATTACATTCTCTCTCTCACAGATTCTCTCTCTCTATTACACTCTCTCTCTCTCACATTCTCTCTCTCTATTATTCTTTCTCTCTCACATTCTCTCTCCCTGTTACATTCTCTCTCTCTATTACATTCTCTCTCTCACATTCTCTATCTCTCACATTCTCTCTATTACATTTTCTCTCTCTCTCTCACATTCTCTCTCTATTACATTCTCACTCTCACACATTCTCTCTCTCTATTACATTCTCTCTCTCTGTTACATTCTCTCTTTCTCACATTCTCTCTCTCACATTCTCTCTCTATTACATTTTCTCTCTTTCTCACATTCTCTCTCTCTCACATTCTCTCTCTCTTTTACATTCTCTCTCTCTATTACATTGTCTCTCTCACACACACATTCTCTCTCTCTATTACATTCTCTCTCTCACATTCTCTCTCTCTATTATTCTTTCTCTCTCACATTCTCTCTCTCTCACATTCTCTCAATCTATTACATTCTCTCTCACACACATTCTCTCTCTGTATTACATTCTCTCTCTCTCACATTCTCTCTCTCTATTACATTCTCTCACTCTCACAGTCTCTTTCTCTGTTACATTCTCTCTCACATCTCTCTCTATTACATTCTCTCTCACATTCTCTCTCTATTACATTCTCTCTCTATTACATTCTCTCTCTTTCTCACATTCTCTCTCTCACATTCTCTCTCCATTACAATCTCTCTCTCTATTACATTCTCTCTCTCGCACATTCTCTCTCTCTATTACATGCTCTGTCTGTCTCACATTCTCTCTCTCTTTTACATTCTCTCTCTCTATTACATTCTCTCTTTCTCACATTCTCTCTCTCTATTACATTGTCTCTCTCACACACGCATTCTCTCTCTCTATTACATTCTCTCTCTCTATTACATTCTCTCTCTCTATTACACTCTCTCTCTCTCACATTCTCTCTCTCTATTATTCTTTCTCTCTCACATTCTCTCTCCCTATTACATTCTCTCTCTCTATTACATTCTCTCTCTCACATTCTCTATCTCTCACATTCTCTCTATTACATTTTCTCTCTCTCTCTCACATTCTCTCTCTATTACATTCTCACTCTCACACATTCTCTCTCTCTATTACATTCTCTCTCTCTGTTACATTCTCTCTTTCTCACACTATTACATTTTCTCTCTTTCTCACATTCTCTCTCTCTCACATTCTCTCTCTCTTTTACATTCTCTCTCTCACACACACATTCTCTCTCTCTATTACATTCTCTCTCTCTATTACATTCTCTCTCTCACATTCTCTCTCTCTATTATTCTTTCTCTCTCACATTCTCTCTCTCTCTGTTACATTCTCTCTCTCACATTCTCTCTCTCACATTCTCTATCTCTCATATTCTCTCTCTATTACATTCTCTCTCTCTCTATTACATTCTCTCTCTCGCACACTCTCTCTCTCTCGCACATTCTCTCTCTCTCGCACATTCTCTCTCTCACACATTCTGTCTCTCTCATATTCTCTCTCTCTCACATTCTCTCTCTCTATTACATTCTCTGACTCACACATTCTCTCTCTCTATTACATTCTCTCTCACATACTCTCTCTCTATTACATTCTCTCTCTCATATTCTCTCTCTCTCACATTCTCTCTCTCTATTACATTCTCTGACTCACACATTCTCTCTCTCTATTACATTCTCTCTCACATACTCTCTCTATTACATTCTCTCTCTCACACATTCTCTCTCTCTCACATTCTCTCAATCTATTACATTCTCTCTCACACACATTCTCTCTCTGTATTACATTCTCTCTCTCTCACATTCTCTCTATTACATTCTCTCACTCTCACAGTCTCTTTCTCTGTTACATTCTCTCTCACATTATCTCTCTCTATTACATTCTCTCTCACATTCTCTCTCTATTACATTCTCTCTCTCTTACATACTCTCTCTTTCTCACATTCTCTCTCTCACATTCTCTCTCTCTATTACATTCTCTCTCTCGTGCATTCTCTCTCTCTATTACATTCTCTCTCTCTCACATTCTCTCTCTCTATTACATTCACTCTCACATACTCTCTCTCTCACATTGTCTCAATCTATTACATTCTCTCTCTCTCACATTCTCTCTCTCACACATTCTCTCTCTGTATTACATTCTCTCTCTCTCACATTCTCTCTCTCTATTACATTCTCTCTCCCTCACATTATCTCTCTCTATTACATTCTCTCTCTCAATTACATTCTCTCTCTCTATTACATTCTCTCTCTCACATTCTCTCTCTATTATTCTTTCTCTCTCACATTCTCTCTCTCTCTGTTACATTCTCTCTCTCACATTCTTTATCTCTCATATTCTCTATTACATTCTCTCTCTCTCTCTATTACATTCTCTCTCTCACACACATTCTCTCTCTCTCTCTCACACACACATTCTCTTTCTCTCTCGCACACTCTCTCTCTGTCGCACATTCTCTCTCTCTCGCACATTCTCTCTCTCACACATTCTCTCTCTGTCATATTCTCTCTCTCTAACACATTCTCTCTCTCTATTACATTCTCTCCCTCACATTCTCTCTTATTACATTCTCTCTATCACACATTCTCTCTCTATTACATTCTCTGTCTCTCACATTCTCTCTCTCATTCTCTCTCTCTTATTACATTCTCTCTCTCACACATTCTCTCACTATTACATTCTCTCTCTCACATTCTCTCTATTACATTCTCTCTCTCACACATTATCTCTATCACATTCTCTCTCTCACACATTCTCTCTCTCTGTTACATTCTCTCTCTCTGTTACATTCTCTCTCTCTATTACATTCTCTCTCTCACATTCTCTCTCTCTATTACATTCTCTGACTCACACATTCTCTCTCTCTATTACATTCTCTCTCACATACTCTCTCTCTATTACATTCTCTCTCTCTCTCACATTCTCTCAATGTATTACATTCTCTCTCTCACACATTCTCTCTCTGTATTACATTCTCTCTCTCTCACATTATCTCTCTCTATTACATTCTCTCTCACATTCTCTCTCTATTACATTCTCTCTCTCTTACATACTCTCTCTCTATTACATTCTCTCTCTTTCTCACATTCTCTCTCTCACATTCTCTCTCTCTATTACATTCTCTGCCTCGCGCATTCTCTCTCTCTATTACATTCTCTCTCTCTCACATTCTCTCTCTCTATTACATTCTCTCTCACATACTCTCTCTCTATTACATTCTCTCTCTCTCACATTCTCTCAATCTATTACATTCTCTCTCCCTCACATTATCTCTCTCTATTACATTCTCTCTCTCTATAACATTCTCTCTCTCTATTACATTCTCTCTCTCACATTCTCTCTCTCTATTATTCTTTCTCTCTCACATTCTCTCTCTCTCTGTTACATTCTCTCTCTCACATTCTTTATCTCTCATATTCTCTATTACATTCTCTCTCTTTCTCTATTACATTCTCTCTCTCACACACATTCTCTCTCTCTCCCACACACACATTCTCTTTCTCTCTCGCACACTCTCTCTCTGTCGCACATTCTCTCTCTCTCGCACATTCTCTCTCTCACACATTCTCTCTCTGTCATATTCTCTCTCTCTAACACATTCTCTCTCTCTATTACATTCTCTCTCTCTCTAATTCTTTCTCTCTATTACATTCTCTCCCTCACATTCTCTCTTATTACATTCTCTCTCTCACACATTCTCTCTCTATTACATTCTCTGTCTCTCACATTCTCTCTCTCATTCTCTCTCTCACACATTCTCTCACTATTATATTCTCTCTCTCACATTCTCTCTATTACATTCTCTCTCTCACACATTATCTCTATTACATTCTCTCTCTCACACATTCTCTCTCTCTGTTACATTCTCTCTCTCTATTACATTCTCTCTCTCACATTCTCTCTCTCTATTACATTCTCTGACTCACACATTCTCTCTCTCTATTACATTCTCTCTCACATACTCTCTCTCTATTACATTCTCTCTCTCTCTCACATTCTCTCAATGTATTACATTCTCTCTCTCACACATTCTCTCTCTGTATTACATTCTCTCTCTCTCACATTCTCTCTCTCTATTACATTCTCTCACTCTCACAGTCTCTTTCTCTGTTACATTCTCTCTCACATCTCTCTCTATTACATTCTCTCTCACATTCTCTCTCTATTACATTCTCTCTCTATTACATTCTCTCTCTTTCTCACATTCTCTCTCTCACATTCTCTCTCCATTACAATCTCTCTCTCTATTACATTCTCTCTCTCGCACATTCTCTCTCTCTATTACATGCTCTGTCTGTCTCACATTCTCTCTCTCTTTTACATTCTCTCTCTCTATTACATTCTCTCTTTCTCACATTCTCTCTCTCTATTACATTGTCTCTCTCACACACGCATTCTCTCTCTCTATTACATTCTCTCTCTCTATTACATTCTCTCTCTCTATTACACTCTCTCTCTCTCACATTCTCTCTCTCTATTATTCTTTCTCTCTCACATTCTCTCTCCCTATTACATTCTCTCTCTCTATTACATTCTCTCTCTCACATTCTCTATCTCTCACATTCTCTCTATTACATTTTCTCTCTCTCTCTCACATTCTCTCTCTATTACATTCTCACTCTCACACATTCTCTCTCTCTATTACATTCTCTCTCTCTGTTACATTCTCTCTTTCTCACACTATTACATTTTCTCTCTTTCTCACATTCTCTCTCTCTCACATTCTCTCTCTCTTTTACATTCTCTCTCTCACACACACATTCTCTCTCTCTATTACATTCTCTCTCTCTATTACATTCTCTCTCTCACATTCTCTCTCTCTATTATTCTTTCTCTCTCACATTCTCTCTCTCTCTGTTACATTCTCTCTCTCACATTCTCTCTCTCACATTCTCTATCTCTCATATTCTCTCTCTATTACATTCTCTCTCTCTCTATTACATTCTCTCTCTCGCACACTCTCTCTCTCTCGCACATTCTCTCTCTCTCGCACATTCTCTCTCTCACACATTCTGTCTCTCTCATATTCTCTCTCTCTCACATTCTCTCTCTCTATTACATTCTCTGACTCACACATTCTCTCTCTCTATTACATTCTCTCTCACATACTCTCTCTCTATTACATTCTCTCTCTCATATTCTCTCTCTCTCACATTCTCTCTCTCTATTACATTCTCTGACTCACACATTCTCTCTCTCTATTACATTCTCTCTCACATACTCTCTCTATTACATTCTCTCTCTCACACATTCTCTCTCTCTCACATTCTCTCAATCTATTACATTCTCTCTCACACACATTCTCTCTCTGTATTACATTCTCTCTCTCTCACATTCTCTCTATTACATTCTCTCACTCTCACAGTCTCTTTCTCTGTTACATTCTCTCTCACATTATCTCTCTCTATTACATTCTCTCTCACATTCTCTCTCTATTACATTCTCTCTCTCTTACATACTCTCTCTCTATTACATTCTCTCTCTTTCTCACATTCTCTCTCTCACATTCTCTCTCTCTATTACATTCTCTCTCTCTATTACATTCTCTCTCTCTCACATTCTCTCTCTCTATTACATTCTCTCTCACATACTCTCTCTCTCACATTGTCTCAATCTATTACATTCTCTCTCTCTCACATTCTCTCTCTCACACATTCTCTCTCTGTATTACATTCTCTCTCTCTCACATTCTCTCTCTCTATTACATTCTCTCTCCCTCACATTATCTCTCTCTATTACATTCTCTCTCTCAATTACATTCTCTCTCTGTATTACATTCTCTCTCTCACATTCTCTCTCTATTATTCTTTCTCTCTCACATTCTCTCTCTCTCTGTTACATTCTCTCTCTCACATTCTTTATCTCTCATATTCTCTATTACATTCTCTCTCTCTCTCTATTACATTCTCTCTCTCACACACATTCTCTCTCTCTCTCTCACACACACATTCTCTTTCTCTCTCGCACACTCTCTCTCTGTCGCACATTCTCTCTCTCTCGCACATTCTCTCTCTCACACATTCTCTCTCTGTCATATTCTCTCTCTCTAACACATTCTCTCTCTCTATTACATTCTCTCCCTCACATTCTCTCTTATTACATTCTCTCTATCACACATTCTCTCTCTATTACATTCTCTGTCTCTCACATTCTCTCTCTCATTCTCTCTCTCTTATTACATTCTCTCTCTCACACATTCTCTCACTATTACATTCTCTCTCTCACATTCTCTCTATTACATTCTCTCTCTCACACATTATCTCTATTACATTCTCTCTCTCACACATTCTCTCTCTCTGTTACATTCTCTCTCTCTGTTACATTCTCTCTCTCTATTACATTCTCTCTCTCACATTCTCTCTCTCTATTACATTCTCTGACTCACACATTCTCTCTCTCTATTACATTCTCTCTCACATACTCTCTCTCTATTACATTCTCTCTCTCTCTCACATTCTCTCAATGTATTACATTCTCTCTCTCACACATTCTCTCTCTGTATTACATTCTCTCTCTCTCACATTCTCTCTCTCTATTACATTCTCTCTCTCTCACAGTCTCTTTCTCTGTTACATTCTCTCTCACATCTCTCTCTATTACATTCTCTCTCACATTCTCTCTCTATTACATTCTCTCTCTCACATACTCTCTCTATTACATTCTCTCTCTTTCTCACATTCTCTCTCTCACATTCTCTCTCCATTACAATCTCTCTCTCTATTACATTCTCTCTCTCGCACATTCTCTCTCTCTATTACATGCTCTGTCTGTCTCACATTATCTCTCTCTTTTACATTCTCTCTCTCTATTACATTCTCTCTTTCTCACATTCTCTCTATTACATTGTCTCTCTCACACACGCATTCTCTCTCTCTATTACATTCTCTCTCTCTATTACATTCTCTCTCTCACAGATTCTCTCTCTCTATTACACTCTCTCTCTCTCACATTCTCTCTCTCTATTATTCTTTCTCTCTCACATTCTCTCTCCCTGTTACATTCTCTCTCTCTATTACATTCTCTCTCTCACATTCTCTATCTCTCACATTCTCTCTATTACATTTTCTCTCTCTCTCTCACATTCTCTCTCTATTACATTCTCACTCTCACACATTCTCTCTCTCTATTACATTCTCTCTCTCTGTTACATTCTCTCTTTCTCACATTCTCTCTCTCACATTCTCTCTCTATTACATTTTCTCTCTTTCTCACATTCTCTCTCTCTCACATTCTCTCTCTCTTTTACATTCTCTCTCTCTATTACATTGTCTCTCTCACACACACATTCTCTCTCTCTATTACATTCTCTCTCTCACATTCTCTCTCTCTATTATTCTTTCTCTCTCACATTCTCTCTCTCTCTGTTACATTCTCTCTCTCACATTCTCTCTCTCACATTCTCTATCTCTCATATTCTCTCTCTATTACATTCTCTCTCTCTCTATTACATTCTCTTTCTCTCTCGCACACTCTCTCTCTCTCGCACACTCTCTCTCTCTCGCACATTCTCTCTCTCTCGCACATTCTCTCTCTCACACATTCTGTCTCTCTCATATTCTCTCTCTCTCACATTCTCTCTCTCTATTACATTCTCTGACTCACACATTCTCTCTCTCTATTACATTCTCTCTCACATACTCTCTCTCTATTACATTCTCTCTCTCTCACATTCTCTCAATCTATTACATTCTCTCTCACACACATTCTCTCTCTGTATTACATTCTCTCTCTCTATTACATTCTCTCACTCTCACAGTCTCTTTCTCTGTTACATTCTCTCTCACATTATCTCTCTCTATTACATTCTCTCTCTATTACATTCTCTCTCTCTTACATACTCTCTCTCTATTACATTCTCTCTCTTTCTCACATTCTCTCTCTCACATTCTCTCTCTCTATTACATTCTCTCTCTCGCGCATTCTCTCTCTCTATTACATTCTCTCTCTCTCACATTCTCTCAATCTATTACATTCTCTCTCACATACTCTCTCTCTATTACATTCTCTCTCTCTCACATTCTCTCAATCTATTACATTCTCTCTCTCTCACATTCTCTCTCTCACACATTCTCTCTCTGTATTACATTCTCTCTCTCTCACATTCTCTCTCTCTATTACATTCTCTCTCCCTCACATTATCTCTCTCTATTACATTCTCTCTCATATTCTCTCTCTATTACATTGTCTCTCTCTCACATTCTCTCTCTCTATTACATTCTCTCTCTCTATTACATTCTCTCTCTCGCACATTCTCTCTCTCTATTACATTCTCACTTTCTCACATTCTCTCTCTCTATTACATTGTTTCTCTCACACACACATTCTCTCTCTATTACATTCTCTCTCTCTATTACATTCTCTCTCTCACATTCTCTCTCTCTCTATTACATTCTCTCTCTCACATTCTCTCTCTCTATTATTCTTTCTCTCTCACATTCTCTCTCTCTATTACATTCTCTCTCTCACATTCTCTATCTCTCATATTCTCTCTATTACATTCTCTCTCTCTCTCACATTCTCTCTCTATTACATTCTCTCTCTCTTTATTACATTCTCTCTCTCTCTCACACATTCTCTCTCTCTCTCACACACACACATTCTCTATCTCTCTCGCACACTCTCTCTCTCTCGCACACGCTCTCTCTCGCACACTCTCTCTCTCTCGCATACTCTCTCTCTATCGCACATTCTCTCTCTCACACATCCTCTCTCTCTCATATTCTCTCTCTCATATTCTCTCTCTCTCACATTCTCTCTCTCTATTACATTCTCTCTCTCTCTAATTCTTTCTCTCTATTACATTCTCTCCCTCACATTCTCTCTCTCTTATTACATTCTCTCTCTCACACATTCTCTCTCTATTACATTCTCTGTCTCTCACATTCTCTCTCTCTATTACATTCTCTCTCTCACATTCTCTCTATTACATTCTCTCTCTCTCACATTATCTCTATTACATTCTCTGACTCACACATTCTCTCTCTCTATTACATTCTCTCTCACATACTCTCTCTCTATTACATTCTCTCTCTCTCACATTCTCTCAATGTATTACATTCTCTCTCTGTATTACATTCTCTCTCTCTCACATTCTCTCTCTCTATTACATTCTCTCATCTCAGTCTCTTTCTCTGTTACATTCTCTCTCACATTATCTCTCTCTATTACATTCTCTCTCACATTCTCTCTCACATACTCTCTCTCTATTACATTCTTTCTCTTTCTCACATTCTCTCTCTATTACATTCTCTCTCTCACACACACATTCTCTCTCTCTATTACATTCTCTCTCTATTACATTCTCTCTCTCTATTACATTCTCTCTCTTTATTACATTCTCTCTCTCTCGCATTCTCTCTCTCTCTATTACATTCTCTCTCTCTATTACATTCTCTCTCTCACAGATTCTCTCTCTCTATTACATTCTCTCTCTCTCTCACATTCTCTCTCACATTCTCTCTCTATTACATTCTCTCTCTCACTCACACACATTCTCTTTCTCTCTCTCAAACATTCTCTCTCTCTGTATTACATTCTCTCTCTCTCACACATTCTCTCTCTCACATTATCTCTCTCTATTAAATTCTCTCTCTCTCACATTCTCTCACTATTACATTCTCTCCCTCTATTACATTCTCTCTCTCTCTCACATTCTCTATTACATTTTCTCTCTTTCACATTCTCTATTACATTTTCTCTCTCTCACATTCTCTCTCTATTACATTCTCTCGCTCTCACACACACTCATTCTCTTTCTCTCTCTCTCACATTCTCTCTCTCTCTGTATTACTTTCTCTCTCTCACACACATTCTCTCTCTCTCACATTCTCTCTATTAAATTCTCTCTCTCTCACATTCTCTCTCTATTACATTCTCTCTCTCACAGATTCTCTCTCTCTATTATTCTTTCTCTCTCACATTCTCTCTCTCTCTGTTACATTCTCTCTCTCACATTCTCTATCTCTCATATTCTCTCTCTATTACATTCTCTCTCTCTCTATTACATTCTCTTACTCTCTCGCACACTCTCTCTCTCTCACACTCTCTCTCTCTCGCACACTCTCTCTCTCTCGCACTCTCTCTCTCTCTCGCACTTTCTCTCTCTCTCGCACATTCTCTCTCTCACACATTCTGTCTCTCTCATATTCTCTCTCTCTATTACATTCTCCCTCTCTCTAATTCTTTCTCTCTATTACATTCTCTCCCTCACATTCTCTCTTATTACATTCTCTCTCTCACACATTCTCTCTCTATTCCATTCTGTCTCTCACATTCTCTCTCTCTTATTACATTCTCTCTCTCACACATTCTCTCACTATTACATTCTCTCTCTCACATTCTCTCTATTACATTCTCTCTCTCTCACATTATCTCTATTACATTCTCTGACTCACACATTCTCTCTCTCTTTTACATTCTCTCTCTGTATTACATTCTCTCTCACATTCTCTCTCTCTATTACATTCTCTGACTCACACATTCTCTCTCTCTATTACATTCTCTCTCACATACTCTCTCTCTATTACATTCTCTCTCTCTCACATTCTCTCTCTCACACATTCTCTCAATCTATTACATTCTCTCTCTCACACATTCTCTCTCTGTATTACATTCTCTCTCTCTCACATTCTCTCTCTCTATTACATTCTCTCACTCTCACAGTCTCTTTCTCTGTTACATTCTCTCTCACATTATCTCTCTCTATTACATTCTCTCTCACATTCTCTCTCTATTACATAGAACATAGAACATAGAAGAATACAGCGCAGTACAGGCCCTTCAGCCCTCGATGTTGCGCCGATCAAAGCCCACCTAACCTACACTAACCCACTATCCTCCATATACCTATCCAATGCCCGCTTAAATACCCATAAAGAGGGAGAGTCCACTACTGCTACTGGCAGGGCATTCGATGAACTTACGACTCGCTGAGTGAAGAACCTACCCCTAACATCAGTCCTATATCTACCCCCCCTTAATTTAAAGCTATGCCCCCTTGTAATAGCTGACTCCATACGTGGAAAAAGGTTCTCACTGTCAACCCTATCTAACCCCCTAATCATCTTGTACACCTCTATCAAATCACCCCTAAACCTTCTTTTCTCCAATGAAAACAACCCCAAGTGCCTCAGCCTTTCCTCATAGGATTTTCCTACCATACCAGGCAACATCCTGGTAAACTTCCTCTGCACCCGTTCCAGTGCCTCCACATCCTTCCTATAGTATGGCGACCAAAACTGCACACAATATTCCAGATGCGGCCGCACCAGAGTCTTATACAACTGCAGCATGACCTCAGGACTCCGGAACTCAATTCCTCTACCAATAAAAGCCAGTACGCCATATGCCTTCTTCACTGCACTATTTACCTGGGTGGCAACTTTCAGAGATCTGTGTACATGGACACCAAGATCCCTCTGCTCTTCCACACTACCAAGTAGTCTACCATTAGCACAGTAATCCATCTTTTTATTACTCTTACCAAAGTGAATCACTTCACACTTAGCTACATTGAACTCCATTTGCCACCTTTCTGCCCAGCTCTGCAGCTTCTCTATATCCCGCTGTAACCTGCCATATCCTTCCTCACTGTCTACAACTCCTCCGACTTTCGTATCATCCGCAAACTTGCTCACCCAACCTTCTAACCCTTCCTCCAGGTCATTTATAAAAATGACAAACAGCAATGGTCCCAAAACAGATCCTTGCGGAACACCGCTAGTGACGGCACTCCAAGATGAACCTTTGCCATCAACTACTACCCTCTGTCTTCTTCCAGAGAGCCAATTCCGAATCCAAACCTCCAACTCACCCTCAATGCCATATCTCTGTATTTTCTGCAGTAGCCTACCATGGGGGACCTTATCAAACGCCTTACTAAAATCCATATATACCACATCTACCGCTTTCCCCTCATCTACCTCCTTAGTCACCTTCTCAAAGAATTCAATAAGGTTTGTGAGGCACGACCTGCCCTTCACAAAACCATGCTGACTATCCTTGATCACATCATTCTTATCCAGATGTGCATAAATCCTATCCCTTACAATTCTCTCTAAGACTTTGCCCACAACAGAAGTGAGACTCACTGGCCTATAGTTACTAGGATTATCCCTACTCCCCTTCTTGAACAAGGGAACCACGTTTGCTAGCCTCCAGTCCTCTGGCACTACTCCTGTCGACAAAGAGGACACAAAAATCAAGGCCAATGGCTCTGCAATCTCCTCCCTTGCTTCCCAGAGAATCCTGGGATAAATGCCATCAGGCCCAGGGGACTTATCTATTTTCACCCTTGCCAGAATTTCCAACACCTCTTCTCTACATATCTCAAAGCCATCCATTCTACTTATTCGTGCCTCAGTATTCATATCGACAACAATGTCCTGTTCCTGAGTGAATACTGACGAAAAGTATTCATTCAGCGCCTCCCCAATCTCTTCAGCCTCCACACGCAACTTCCCATTACTATCCTTGATTGGACCTATTCCTTCCCTAGTCATTCTTTTATTCCTAACATACCTATAGAAAGCCTTAGGGTTTTCCCTAATCCTACCAACTAAGCACCTTTCATGTCCCCTCCTTGCTGCTCTTAGCTCTCTCTTCAGGTCCTTCCGGGCTACCTTATAACTCTCAATCGCCCCTATTGAACCTTCACGCCTCATCTTTACAAAGGCCGCCCTCTTCCATTTAACAAGGGATTCCAACTCCTTATTAAACCACGGCTCCCTCACACGACCCTTTCCTCCCTGCCTGATAGGTACATACTTATCAACGACACTCAATAGTTGCTCCTTGAACAAGTTCCACATATCAATTACGCTCTTGCCTTGGAATCTACTTTTCCAATCCACACATCCTAAGTCATGCCTCAACGCATCATAATTTCCCTGCCCCCAGCTATAACTCTTGCCCTGTAGTACACACTTATCCCTCTCCATCACTAGAGTAAAAATCACCGAATTGTGGTCACTGTCCCCAAAGTGCTCACCTACCCCTAGTTCTAATACCTGGCCTGGTTCGTTACATTCTCTCTCTCTTACATTCTCTCTCTTTCTCACATTCTCTCTCTCTATTACATTCTCTCTCTCACATTCTCTCTCTATTATTCTTTCTCTCTCACATTCTCTCTCTCTCTGTTACATTCTCTCTCTCACATTCTTTATCTCTCATATTCTCTCTCTATTACATTCTCTCTCTCTCTATTACACTCTCTCTCACACACACATTCTCTCTCTCTCTCTCACACACATTCTCTTTCTCTCTCGCACACTCTCTCTCTGTCGCACATTCTCTCTCTGTTGCACATTCTCTCTCTGTCATATTCTCTCTCTCTATTACATTCTCTCTCTCTATTACATTCTCTCTCTCTCTAATTCTTTCTCTCTATTACATTCTCTCCCTCACATTATCTCTTATTACATTCTCTCTCTCACACATTCTCTCTCTATTACATTCTCTGTCTCTCACATTATCTCTCTCATTCTCTCTCTTATTACATTCTCCCTCTCACACATTCTCTCACTATTACATTCTCTCTCTCACATTCTCTCTCTCTCACATTATCTCTATTACATTCTCTCTCTCACACATTCTCTCTCTCTGTTACATTCTCTGACTCACACATTCTCTCTCTCTATTACATTCTCTCTCACATACTCTCTCTCTATTACATTCTCTCTCTCTCTCACATTCTCTCAATCTATTACATTCTCTCTCTCACACATTCTCTCTCTGTATTACATTCTCTCTCTCTCACATTCTCTCTCTCTATTACATTCTCTCACTCTCACAGTCTCTTTCTCTGTTACATTCTCTCTCACATTATCTCTCTCTATTACATTCTCTCTCACATTCTCTCTCTATTACATTCTCTCTCTCACGTACTATCTCTCTATTACATTCTCTCTCTTTCTCACATTCTCTCTCTCACATTCTCTCTCTATTACAATCTCTCTCTCTATTACATTGTCTCTCTCACACACACATTCTCTCTCTCTATTACATTCTCTCTCTCGCACATTATCTCTCTCTATTACATGCTCTCTCTTCATTACATTCTCTCTCTCTCACATTCTCTCTCTCTTTTACATTCTCTCTCTCTATTACATTCTCTCTCTTTCTCACATTCTCTCTCTCGATTACATTGTCTCTCTCACACACGCATTCTCTCTCTCTATTACATTCTCTCTCTCTATTACATTCTCTCTCTCACAGATTCTCTCTCTCTATTATTCTTTCTCTCTCATATTCTCTCTCCCTATTACATTCTCTGTCTCACATTCTCTATCTCTCACATTCTCTCTATTACATTCTCTCTCTCTCACATTCTCTCTCTATTACATTCTATCTCACACACATTCTCTCTCTCTATTACATTCTCTCTTTCTCACATTCTCTCTCTCACATTCTCTCTCTATTACATTTTCTCTCTTTCTCACATTCTCTCTCTCTCACATCCTCTCTCTCTTTTACATTCTCTCTCTCTATTACATTGTCTCTCTCACAAACACATTCTCTCTCTCTATTACATTCTCTCTCTCTATTACATTCTCTCTCTCACATTCTCTCTCTCTATTACATTCTCTCTCTCACAGATTCTCTCTCTCTATTACATTCTCTCTCTCACATTCTCTCACTCTATTATTCTTTCTCTCTCACATTCTCTCTCTCTCTGTTACATTCTCTCTCTCACATTCTCTATCTCTCATATTCTCTCTCTATTACATTCTCTCTCTCTCTATTACATTCTCTTTCTCTCTCGCACACTCTCTCTCTCTCGCACACTCTCTCTCTCTCGCACACTCTCTCTCTCTCGCACTTTCTCTCTCTCTCGCACATTCTCTCTCTCACACATTCTGTCTCTCTCATATTCTCTCTCTCTATTACATTCTCTCTCTCATATTCTCTCTCTCACACATTCTCTCTCTCTATTACATTCTCTCTCTCTCTAATTCTTTCTCTCTATTACATTCTCTCCCTCACATTCTCTCTTATTACATTCTCTCTCTCACACATTCTCTCTCTATTACATTCTGTCTCTCACATTCTCTCTCTCATTCTCTCTCTCTTATTACATTCTCTCTCTCACACATTCTCTCACTATTACATTCTCTCTCTCACATTCTCTCTATTACATTCTCTGACTCACACATTCTCTCTCTCTGTTACATTCTCTCTCTCTATTACATTCTCTCTCACATTCTCTCTCTCTATTACATTCTCTGACTCACACATTCTCTCTCTCTATTACATTCTCTCTCACATACTCTCTCTCTATTACATTCTCTCTCTCTCACATTCTCTCTCTCTCACATTCTCTCAATCTATTACATTCTCTCTCTCACACATTCTCTCTCTGTATTACATTCTCTCTCTCTCACATTCTCTCTCTCTATTACATTCTCTCACTCTCACAGTCTCTTTCTCTGTTACATTCTCTCTCACATTATCTCTCTCTATTACATTCTCTCTCACATTCTCTCTCTATTACATTCTCTCTCTCTTACATACTCTCTCTCTATTACATTCTCTCTCTTTCTCACATTCTCTCTCACATTCTCTCTCTCTATTACATTCTCTCTCTCGCACATTCTCTCTCTCTATTAAATTCTCTCTCTCTCACATTCTCTCTCTCTTTTACGTTCTCTCTCTCTTTTACATTCTCTCTCACATACTCTCTCTCTATTACATTCTCTCTCTCACACATTGTCTCAATCTATTACATTCTCTCTCTCTCACATTCTCTCTCTCACACATTCTCTCCCTGTATTACATTTTCTCTCTCTCACATTCTCTCTCTCTATTACATTCTCTCTCTCTCACATTATCTCTCTCTATTACATTCTCTCTCTCTCACATTATCTCTCTCTATTACATTCTCTCTCTCTCACATTCTCTCTCTCTATTACATTCTCTCTCTCTATTACATTCTCTCTCTTTCTCACATTCTCTCTCTCACATTCTCTCTCTATTACATTGTCTCTCTCTCTCACATTCTCTCTCTCTCACATTCTCTCTCTCTATTACATTCTCTCTTTCTCACATTCTCTCTCTCTATTACATTGTCTCTCTCACACACACATTCTCTCTCTATTACATTCTCTCTCTCACATTCTCTCTCTCTATTACATTCTCTCTCTCACAGATTCTCTCTCTATTACATTCTCTCTCTCACAGATTCTCTCTCTCTATTACATTCTCTCTCTCACATTCTCTCTCTCTATTATTCATTCTCTCTCACATTCTCTCTCTCTATTACATTCTCTCTCTCACATTCTCTCTCTCTATTACATTCTCTCTCTCACATTCTCTATATTACATTCTCTCTCTCTCTCTCACATTCTCTCTCTATTACATTCTCTCTCTCTATTACATTCTCTCTCTCTCTCACACATTCTCTCTCTCTCTCACACACACACATTCTCTTTATCTCTCGCACACTCTCTCTCTCTCGCACACGCTCTCTCTCTCGCACACTCTCTCTCTCGCATACTCTCTCTCTGTCGCACATTCTCTCTCTCACACATCCTCTCTCTCTCATATTCTCTCTCTCATATTCTCTCTCTCTATTACATTCTCTCTCTCTCTAATTCTTTCTCTCTATTACATTCTCTCCCTCACATTCTCTCTCTCTTATTACATTCTCTCTCTCACACATTCTCTCTCTATTACATTCTCTGTCTCTCACATTCTCTCTCTCATTCTCTCCCTCTATTACATTCTCTCTCTCACATTCTCTCTATTACATTCTCTCTCTCTCACATTATCTCTATTACATTCTCTCTCTCACATTCTCTCTCTCTTATTACATTCTCTCTCTCACACATTCTCTCTCTATTACATTCTCTGTCTCTCACATTCTCTCTCTCATTCTCTCCCTCTATTACATTCTCTCTCTCACATTCTCTCTATTACATTCTCTCTCTCTCACATTATCTCTATTACATTCTCTCCCTCACATTCTCTCTCTCTTATTACATTCTCTCTCTCACACATTCTCTCACTATTACATTCTCTCTCTCACATTCTCTCTATTACATTCTCTGACTCACACATTCTCTCTCTCTGTTACATTCTCTCTCTCTATTACATTCTCTCTCACATTCTCTCTCTCTATTACATTCTCTGACTCACACATTCTCTCTCTCTATTACATTCTCTCTCACATACTCTCTCTCTATTACATTCTCTCTCTCTCACATTCTCTCTCTCTCACATTCTCTCAATCTATTACATTCTCTCTCTCACACATTCTCTCTCTGTATTACATTCTCTCTCTCTCACATTCTCTCTCTCTATTACATTCTCTCACTCTCACAGTCTCTTTCTCTGTTACATTCTCTCTCACATTATCTCTCTCTATTACATTCTCTCTCACATTCTCTCTCTATTACATTCTCTCTCTCTTACATACTCTCTCTCTATTACATTCTCTCTCTTTCTCACATTCTCTCTCACATTCTCTCTCTCTATTACATTCTCTCTCTCGCACATTCTCTCTCTCTATTAAATTCTCTCTCTCTCACATTCTCTCTCTCTTTTACGTTCTCTCTCTCTTTTACATTCTCTCTCACATACTCTCTCTCTATTACATTCTCTCTCTCACACATTGTCTCAATCTATTACATTCTCTCTCTCTCACATTCTCTCTCTCACACATTCTCTCCCTGTATTACATTTTCTCTCTCTCACATTCTCTCTCTCTATTACATTCTCTCTCTCTCACATTATCTCTCTCTATTACATTCTCTCTCTCTCACATTATCTCTCTCTATTACATTCTCTCTCTCTCACATTCTCTCTCTCTATTACATTCTCTCTTTCTCACATTCTCTCTCTCTATTACATTGTCTCTCTCACACACACATTCTCTCTCTATTACATTCTCTCTCTCACATTCTCTCTCTCTATTACATTCTCTCTCTCACAGATTCTCTCTCTATTACATTCTCTCTCTCACAGATTCTCTCTCTCTATTACATTCTCTCTCTCACATTCTCTCTCTCTATTATTCATTCTCTCTCACATTCTCTCTCTCTATTACATTCTCTCTCTCACATTCTCTCTCTCTATTACATTCTCTCTCTCACATTCTCTATATTACATTCTCTCTCTCTCTCTCACATTCTCTCTCTATTACATTCTCTCTCTCTATTACATTCTCTCTCTCTCTCACACATTCTCTCTCTCTCTCACACACACACATTCTCTTTATCTCTCGCACACTCTCTCTCTCTCGCACACGCTCTCTCTCTCGCACACTCTCTCTCTCGCATACTCTCTCTCTGTCGCACATTCTCTCTCTCACACATCTTCTCTCTCTCATATTCTCTCTCTCATATTCTCTCTCTCTATTACATTCTCTCTCTCTCTAATTCTTTCTCTCTATTACATTCTCTCCCTCACATTCTCTCTCTCTTATTACATTCTCTCTCTCACACATTCTCTCTCTATTACATTCTCTGTCTCTCACATTCTCTCTCTCATTCTCTCCCTCTATTACATTCTCTCTCTCACATTCTCTCTATTACATTCTCTCTCTCTCACATTATCTCTATTACATTCTCTCTCTCACACATTCTCTCTCTCTATTACATTCTCTCTCTCTCACATTATCTCTATTACATTCTCTCTCTCACATTCTCTCTCTCTATTACATTCTCTGACTCACACATTCTCTCTCTCTATTACATTCTGTCTCACATACTCTCTCTCTATTACATTCTCTCTCTCACATTCTCTCAATGTATTGCATTCTCTCTCTCACACATTCTCTCTCTGTATTACATTCTCTCTCTCTCACATTCTCTCTCTCTATTACATTCTCTCACTCTCAGTCTCTTTCTCTGTTAGATTCTCTCTCACATTATCTCTCTCTATTACATTCTCTCTCTTTCTCACATTCTCTCTCTTTTACATTCTCTCTCTCTATTACATTGTCTCTCTCACACACACATTCTCTCTCTCTATTACATTCTCTCTCTCGCACATTCTCTCTCTCTATTACATTCTCTCTCTTTATTACATTCTCTCTCTCTCACATTCTCTCTCTCTCTATTACATTCTCTCTCTCTATTACATTCTCTCTCTCACAGATTCTCTCTCTCTATTACATTCTCTCTCTCTCACATTCTCTCTTACATTCTCTCTCTCTCACATTCTCTCTCTATTACATTCTCTCTCTCACTCACACACATTCTCTTTCTCTCTCACAAACATTCTCTCTCTCTGTATTACATTCTCTCTCTCTCACACATTCTCTCTCTCTATTAAATTCTCTCTCTCTCACATTCTCTCTCACATTCTCTCACTATTACATTCTCTCTCTCTATTACATTCTCTCTCTCTCACATTCTCTATTACATTTTCTCTCTCTCACATTCTCTATTACATTTTCTCTCTCTCACATTCTCTCTCTATTACATTCTCTCTCGCTCTCACACACACACATTCTCTTTCTCTCTCTCTCACATTCTCTCTCTCTCTATATTACATTCTCTCTCTCACACACATTCTCTCTCTCTCACATTCTCTCTCTCTATTAAATTCTCTCTCTCTCACATTCTCTCTCTATTACATTATCTCTCTCACATTCTCTATTACATTCTCTCTCTCTCACATTCTCTCTCTATTACATTCTCTCTCTCTCTCTCTCACACACACACACATTCTCTTTCTCTCTCGCACACTCTCTCTCTCTCACACGTTCTCTCTCTCACACATTCTCTCTCTCTCATATTCTCTCTCTCTATTACATTCTCTTTCTCATATTCTCTCTCTCTCACATTCTCTCTCTCTATTACATTCTCTCTCTCTCTAATTCTTTCTCTCTATTACATTCTCTCCCTCACATTCTCTCTCTCTTATTACATTCTCTCTCTCACACATTCTGTCTCTCTCACATTCTCTCTCTCTATTACATTCTCTCTCTCACATTCTGTCTCTCTATTACATTCTCTCTCTCTCACATTATCTCTATTACATTCTCTCTCACACACATTCTCTCTCTCTGTTACATTCTCTCTCTCTATTACATTTTCTCTCTCACACATTCTCTCTCTCTATTACATTCTCTCTCTCTCACATTATCTCTATTACATTCTCTCTCACACACATTCTCTCTCTCCGTTACATTCTCTCTCTCTATTACATTCTCTCACTCACACATTCTCTCTCTCTATTACATTCTCTCTCTCTATCACATTCTCTCTCACATACTCTCTCTCTATTACATTCTCTCTCTCTCACATTCTCTCAATCTATTACATTCTCTCACACATTCTCTCTCTGTATTACATTCTCTCTCTCTCACATTCTCTCACTCTCACAGTCTCTTTCTCTATTACATTCTCTCTCACATTATCTCTCTCTATTACATTCTCTCTCTCTCACATTCTCTCAATCTATTACATTCTCTCTCTCTCACATTCTCTCTTTGTAATACATTCTCTCTCTCTCACATTCTCTCTCTCTATTACATTCTCTCACTCTCACAGTCTCTTTCTCTATTACATTCTCTCTCACATTATCTCGCTCTATTACATTCTCCCTCACATTCTCTCTCTCTATTACATTCTCTCTCTCTATTACATTCTCTCTCTCTCACATTCTCTCTCTCTATTACATTGTCTCTCTCACACACACATTCTCTCTCTCTATTACATTCTCTCTCACACACACATTCTCTCTCTCTATTACATTCTCTCTCTCTATTACATTCTCTCTCTCACATTCTCTCTCTCTATTATTCTTTCTCTCTCACATTCTCTCTCTCTCTGTTACATTCTCTCTCTCACATTCTCTCTCTCTTATTACATTCTCTCTCTCACACATTCTCTCTCTATTACATTCTCTGTCTCTCAGATTCTCTCTCTCATTCTCTCTCTCTTATTACATTCTCTCTCTCACACATTCTCTCACTATTACATTCTCTCTCTCACATTATCTCGATTACATTCTCTCTCTCACACATTCTCTCTCTCACATTCTCTCTCTCTATTACATTCTCTGACTCACACATTCTCTCTCTCTATTACATTCTCTCTCACATACTCTCTCTCTATTACATTCTCTCTCTCTCTCACATTCTCTCAATCTATTACATTCTCTCTCTCACACATTCTCTCTTTGTATTACATTCTCTCTCTCTCCCATTCTCTCTCTCTATTACATTCTCTCACTCTCACAGTCTCTTTCTCTGTTACATTCTCTCTCACATTATCTCTCTCTATTACTTTCTCTCTCACCTTCTCTCTCTATTACATACTCTCTCTCACATACTCTCTCTCTATTACATTCTCTCTCTTTCTCACATTCTCTGTCTCACATTCTCTCTCTATTACAATCTCTCTCTCTATTACATTGTCTCTCTCACACACACATTCTCTCTCTCTATTACATTCTCTCTCGCACATTCTCTCTCTCTATTACATGCTCTCTCTTTATTACATTCTCTCTCTCTCACATTCTCACTCTCTTTTACATTCTCTCTCTCTATTACATTCTCTCTCTTTCTCACATTCTCTCTCTCTATTACATTGTCTCTCTCACACACGCATTCTCTATCTCTATTACATTCTCTCTCTCTATTACATTCTCTCTCTCACAGATTCTCTCTCTCTATTACACTCTCTCTCTCTCACATTCTCTCTCTCTATTATTCTTTCTCTCTCACATTCTCTCTCCCTATTACATTCTCTCTCTCTATTACATTCTGTCTCTCACATTCTCTATCTCTCACATTCTCTCTATTACATTCTCTCTCTCTCTCTCACATTCTCTCTCTATTACATTCTCTCTCTCACACATTCTCTCTCTCTATTACATTCTCTCTTTCTCACATTCTCTCTCTCACATTCTCTCTCTATTACATTTTCTCTCTTTCTCACATTCTCTCTCTCTCACATTCTCTCTCTCTTTTACATTCTCTCTCTCTATTACATTGTCTCTCTCACACACACATTCTCTCTCTCTATTACATTCTTTCTCTCTATTACATTCTCACTCTCACATTCTCTCTCTCTATTACATTCTCTCTCTCACAGATTCTCTCTCTCTATCACATTCTCTCTCTCACATTCTCTCTCTCTATTATTCTTTCTCTCTCACATTCTCTCTCTCTCTATTACATTCTCTCTCTCTATTATTCTTTCTCTCTCACATTCTCTCTCTCTCTATTACATTCTCTCTCTCTCGCACATTCTCTCTCTCATATTCTCTCTCTCTCACATTCTCTCTCTCTATTACATTCTCTCTCTCTCTAATTCTTTCTCTCTATTACATTCTCTCTTATTACATTCTCTCTCTCACACATTCTCTCTCTATTACATTCTGTCTCTCACATTCTCTCTCTCTTATTACATTCTCTCTCTCACACATTCTCTCACTATTACATTCTCTCTCTCACATTCTCTCTATTACATTCTCTCTCACATTATCTCTATTACATTCTCTGACTCACACATTCTCTCACTCTGTTACATTCTCTCTCTCTATTACATTCTCTCTCACATTCTCTCTATTACATTCTCTGACTCACACATTCTCTCTCTCTATTACATTCTCTCTCACATACTCTCCCTCTATTACATTCTCTCTCTCTCACATTCTCTCTCTCTCACATTCTCTCAATCTATTACATTCTCTCCCTCACACATTCTCTCACTGTATTACATTCTCTCTCTCTCAC
Source organism: Chiloscyllium punctatum (assembly GCF_047496795.1). Lineage (NCBI taxonomy): Eukaryota > Metazoa > Chordata > Chondrichthyes > Orectolobiformes > Hemiscylliidae > Chiloscyllium > Chiloscyllium punctatum. The sequence continues at coordinate 3,862,834 of NC_092742.1, read as the reverse complement.
ATTCTCTCTCTCTATTACATTCTCTCACTCTCACAGTCTCTTTCTCTGTTACATTCTCTCTCACATTATCTCTCTCTATTACATTCTCTCTCTCACATTCTCTCTATTACATTCTCTCTCACATTATCTCTATTACATTCTCTGACTCACACATTCTCTCACTCTGTTACATTCTCTCTCTCTATTACATTCTCTCTCACATTCTCTCTATTACATTCTCTGACTCACACATTCTCTCTCTCTATTACATTCTCTCTCACATACTCTCCCTCTATTACATTCTCTCTCTCTCACATTCTCTCTCTCTCACATTCTCTCAATCTATTACATTCTCTCCCTCACACATTCTCTCACTGTATTACATTCTCTCTCTCTCACATTCTCTCTCTCTATTACATTCTCTCACTCTCACAGTCTCTTTCTCTGTTACATTCTCTCTCACATTATCTCTCTCTATTACATTCTCTCTCACATTCTCTCTCTATTACATTCTCTCTCTCTTACATACTCTCTCTCTATTACATTCTCTCTCTTTCTCACATTCTCTCTCTCACATTCTCTCTCTCTATTACATTCTCTCTCTCGCACATTCTCTCTCTCTATTACATTCTCTCTCTCTCACATTCTCTCTCTCTTTTACGTTCTCTCTCTCTATTACATTCTCTCTCACATACTCTCTCTCTATTACATTCTCTCTCTCTCACATTCTCTCAATCTATTACATTCTCTCTCTCTCACATTATCTCTCTCTATTACATTCTCTCTCTCTCACATTCTCTCTCTCTATTACATTCTCTCTCTCTCACATTCTCTCTCTCTATTACATTCTCTCTCTCTCACATTCTCTCTCTCTTTTACGTTCTCTCTCTCTATTACATTCTCTCTCACATACTCTCTCTCTATTACATTCTCTCTCTCTCACATTCTCTCAATCTATTACATTCTCTCTCTCTCACATTATCTCTCTCTATTACATTCTCTCTCTCACACATTCTCTCTCTGTATTACATTCTCTCTCTCTCACATTCTCTCTCTCTATTACATTCTCTCTCTCTGTATTACATTCTCTCTCATATTCTCTCTCTATTACATTCTCTCTCTCTCACATTCTCTCTCTCTATTACATTCTCTCTCTCTATTACATTCTCTCTCTTTCTCACATTCTCTCTCTCACATTCTCTCTCTCACATTCTCTCTCTATTACATTGTCTCTCTCTCTCACATTCTCTCTCTCTCACATTCTCTCTATTACATTCTCTCTTTCTCACATTCTCTCTCTCTATTACATTGTCTCTCTCACACACACATTGTCTCTCTATTACATTCTCTCTCTCACATTCTCTCTCTCTATTACATTCTCTCTCTCTCACATTATCTCTCTCTATTACATTCTCTTTCATATTCTCTCTCTATTACATTCTCTCTCTCTCACATTCTCTCTCTCACATTCTCTCTCTATTACATTGTCTCTCTCTCTCACATTCTCTCTCTTTTACATTCTCTCTCTCTATTACATTGTCTCTCTCACACACACATTCTCTCTCTATTACATTCTCTCTCTCTATTACATTCTCTCTCTCACATTCTCTCTCTCTATTACACTCTCTCTCTCACATTCTCTCTCTCTATTATTCTTTCTCTCTCACATTCTCTCTCCCTATTACATTCTCTCTCTCTATTACATTCTCTCTTTCTCACATTCTCTCTCTCTATTACATTGTCTCTCTCACACACACATTCTCTCTCTATTACATTCTCTCTCTCTATTACATTCTCTCTCTCACATTCTCTATCTCTATTACATTCTCTCTCTCACAGATTCTCTCTCTCTATTACATTCTCTCTCTCAATTATTCTTTCTCTCTCACATTCTCTCTCTCTATTACATTCTCTCTCTCTCATATTCTCTCTATTACATTCTCTCTCTCTCACATTCTCTCTCTATTACATTCTCTCTCTCTCTCACACATTCTCTCTCTCTCTCACACACACACATTCTCTTTCTCTCTCGCACACTCTCTCTCTCTCGCACTCGCTCTCACTCTCGCACTCTCTCTCTCTCTCGCACACTCTCTCTCTCGCATACTCTCTCTCTCTCTCACATTCTCTCTCTCTATTACATTGTCTCTCTCACACACACATTCTCTCTCTCTATTACATTCTCTCTCTCTATTACATTCTCTCTCTCACAGAGTCTCTCTCTCTATTACATTCTCTCTCTCACATTCTCTCTCTCTATTACATTCTCTCTCTCGCACATTCTCTCTCTCTATTACATTCTCTCTCTTTATTACATTCTCTCTCTCTCACATTCTCTCTCTCTATTACATTCTCTCTCTCACAGATTCTCTCTCTCTATTACATTCTCTCTCTCTCACATTCTCTCTTACATTCTCTCTCTCTCACATTCTCTCTCTATTACATTCTCTCTCTCACTCACACACATTCTCTTTCTCTCTCTCAAACATTCTCTCTCTCTGTATTACATTCTCTCTCTCTCACACATTCTCTCTCTCTATTAAATTCTCTCTCTCTCACATTCTCTCTCACATTCTCTCACTATTACATTCTCTCTCTCTATTACATTCTCTCTCTCTCACATTCTCTATTACATTTTCTCTCTCTCACATTCTCTATTACATTTTCTCTCTCTCACATTCTCTCTCTATTACATTCTCTCTCGCTCTCACACACACACATTCTCTTTCTCTCTCTCTCACATTCTCTCTCTCTCTATATTACATTCTCTCTCTCACACACATTCTCTCTCTCTCACATTCTCTCTCTCTATTAAATTCTCTCTCTCTCACATTCTCTCTCTATTACATTATCTCTCTCACATTCTCTATTACATTCTCTCTCTCTCACATTCTCTCTCTATTACATTCTCTCTCTCTCTCTCTCACACACACACACATTCTCTTTCTCTCTCGCACACTCTCTCTCTCTCACACGTTCTCTCTCTCACACATTCTCTCTCTCTCATATTCTCTCTCTCTATTACATTCTCTCTCTCATATTCTCTCTCTCTCACATTCTCTCTCTCTATTACATTCTCTCTCTCTCTAATTCTTTCTCTCTATTACATTCTCTCCCTCACATTCTCTCTCTCTTATTACATTCTCTCTCTCACACATTCTGTCTCTCTCACATTCTCTCTCTCTATTACATTCTCTCTCTCACATTCTGTCTCTCTATTACATTCTCTCTCTCTCACATTATCTCTATTACATTCTCTCTCACACACATTCTCTCTCTCTGTTACATTCTCTCTCTCTATTACATTTTCTCACTCACACATTCTCTCTCTCTATTACATTCTCTCTCTCTCACATTATCTCTATTACATTCTCTCTCACACACATTCTCTCTCTCCGTTACATTCTCTCTCTCTATTACATTCTCTCACTCACACATTCTCTCTCTCTATTACATTCTCTCTCTCTATCACATTCTCTCTCACATACTCTCTCTCTATTACATTCTCTCTCTCTCACATTCTCTCAATCTATTACATTCTCTCACACATTCTCTCTCTGTATTACATTCTCTCTCTCTCACATTCTCTCACTCTCACAGTCTCTTTCTCTATTACATTCTCTCTCACATTATCTCTCTCTATTACATTCTCTCTCTCTCACATTCTCTCAATCTATTACATTCTCTCTCTCTCACATTCTCTCTTTGTAATACATTCTCTCTCTCTCACATTCTCTCTCTCTATTACATTCTCTCACTCTCACAGTCTCTTTCTCTATTACATTCTCTCTCACATTATCTCGCTCTATTACATTCTCCCTCACATTCTCTCTCTCTATTACATTCTCTCTCTCTATTACATTCTCTCTCTCTCACATTCTCTCTCTCTATTACATTGTCTCTCTCACACACACATTCTCTCTCTCTATTACATTCTCTCTCACACACACATTCTCTCTCTCTATTACATTCTCTCTCTCTATTACATTCTCTCTCTCACATTCTCTCTCCCTATTATTCTTTCTCTCTCACATTCTCTCTCTCTCTGTTACATTCTCTCTCTCACATTCTCTCTCTCTTATTACATTCTCTCTCTCACACATTCTCTCTCTATTACATTCTCTGTCTCTCAGATTCTCTCTCTCATTCTCTCTCTCTTATTACATTCTCTCTCTCACACATTCTCTCACTATTACATTCTCTCTCTCACATTATCTCGATTACATTCTCTCTCTCACACATTCTCTCTCTCACATTCTCTCTCTCTATTACATTCTCTGACTCACACATTCTCTCTCTCTATTACATTCTCTCTCACATACTCTCTCTCTATTACATTCTCTCTCTCTCTCACATTCTCTCAATCTATTACATTCTCTCTCTCACACATTCTCTCTTTGTATTACATTCTCTCTCTCTCCCATTCTCTCTCTCTATTACATTCTCTCACTCTCACAGTCTCTTTCTCTGTTACATTCTCTCTCACATTATCTCTCTCTATTACTTTCTCTCTCACCTTCTCTCTCTATTACATACTCTCTCTCACATACTCTCTCTCTATTACATTCTCTCTCTTTCTCACATTCTCTGTCTCACATTCTCTCTCTATTACAATCTCTCTCTCTATTACATTGTCTCTCTCACACACACATTCTCTCTCTCTATTACATTCTCTCTCGCACATTCTCTCTCTCTATTACATGCTCTCTCTTTATTACATTCTCTCTCTCTCACATTCTCACTCTCTTTTACATTCTCTCTCTCTATTACATTCTCTCTCTTTCTCACATTCTCTCTCTCTATTACATTGTCTCTCTCACACACGCATTCTCTATCTCTATTACATTCTCTCTCTCTATTACATTCTCTCTCTCACAGATTCTCTCTCTCTATTACACTCTCTCTCTCTCACATTCTCTCTCTCTATTATTCTTTCTCTCTCACATTCTCTCTCCCTATTACATTCTCTCTCTCTATTACATTCTGTCTCTCACATTCTCTATCTCTCACATTCTCTCTATTACATTCTCTCTCTATTACATTCTCTCTCTCACACATTCTCTCTCTCTATTACATTCTCTCTTTCTCACATTCTCTCTCTCACATTCTCTCTCTATTACATTTTCTCTCTTTCTCACATTCTCTCTCTCTCACATTCTCTCTCTCTTTTACATTCTCTCTCTCTATTACATTGTCTCTCTCACACACACATTCTCTCTCTCTATTACATTCTTTCTCTCTATTACATTCTCACTCTCACATTCTCTCTCTCTATTACATTCTCTCTCTCACAGATTCTCTCTCTCTATCACATTCTCTCTCTCACATTCTCTCTCTCTATTATTCTTTCTCTCTCACATTCTCTCTCTCTCTATTACATTCTCTCTCTCTATTATTCTTTCTCTCTCACATTCTCTCTCTCTCTATTACATTCTCTCTCTCTCGCACATTCTCTCTCTCATATTCTCTCTCTCTCACATTCTCTCTCTCTATTACATTCTCTCTCTCTCTAATTCTTTCTCTCTATTACATTCTCTCTTATTACATTCTCTCTTATTACATTCTCTCTCTCACACATTCTCTCTCTATTACATTCTGTCTCTCACATTCTCTCTCTCTTATTACATTCTCTCTCTCACACATTCTCTCACTATTACATTCTCTCTCTCACATTCTCTCTATTACATTCTCTCTCACATTATCTCTATTACATTCTCTGACTCACACATTCTCTCTCTCTGTTACATTCTCTCTCTCTATTACATTCTCTCTCACATTCTCTCTATTACATTCTCTGAATCACACATTTTCTCTCTTTATTACATTCTCTCTCACATACTCTCTCTCTATTACATTCTCTCTCTCTCACATTCTCTCTCTCACACATTCTCTCAATCTATTACATTCTCTCACTCTCACAGTCTCTTTCTCTGTTACATTCTCTCTCACATTATCTCTCTCTATTACATTCTGTCTCTCACATTCTCTCTCTCTTATTACATTCTCTCTCTGTCACACATTCTCTCACTATTACATTCTCTCTCTCACATTCTCTCTATTACATTCTCTCTCACATTATCTCTATTACATTCTCTGACTCACACATTCTCTCTCTCTGTTACATTCTCTCTCTCTATTACATTCTCTCTCACATTCTCTCTATTACATTCTCTGACTCACACATTTTCTCTCTCTATTACATTCTCTCTCACATACTCTCCCTCTATTACATTCTCTCTCTCTCACATTCTCTCTCTCTCACATTCTCTCAATCTATTACATTCTCTCCCTCACACATTCTCTCACTGTATTACATTCTCTCTCTCTCACATTCTCTCTCTCTATTACATTCTCTCACTCTCACAGTCTCTTTCTCTGTTACATTCTCTCTCACATTATCTCTCTCTATTACATTCTCTCTCACATTCTCTCTCTATTACATTCTCTCTCTCTTACATACTCTCTCTCTATTACATTCTCTCTCTTTCTCACATTCTCTCTCTCACATTCTCTCTCTCTATTACATTCTCTCTCTCGCACATTCTCTCTCTCTATTACATTCTCTCTCTCTCACATTCTCTCTCTCTTTTACGTTCTCTCTCTCTATTACATTCTCTCTCACATACTCTCTCTCTATTACATTCTCTCTCTCTCACATTCTCTCAATCTATTACATTCTCTCTCTCTCACATTATCTCTCTCTATTACATTCTCTCTCTCTCACATTCTCTCTCTCTATTACATTCTCTCTCTCTCACATTCTCTCTCTCTATTACATTCTCTCTCTCTCACATTCTCTCTCTCTTTTACGTTCTCTCTCTCTATTACATTCTCTCTCACATACTCTCTCTCTATTACATTCTCTCTCTCTCACATTCTCTCAATCTATTACATTCTCTCTCTCTCACATTATCTCTCTCTATTACATTCTCTCTCTCACACATTCTCTCTCTGTATTACATTCTCTCTCTCTCACATTCTCTCTCTCTATTACATTCTCTCTCTCTGTATTACATTCTCTCTCATATTCTCTCTCTATTACATTCTCTCTCTCTCACATTCTCTCTCTCTATTACATTCTCTCTCTCTATTACATTCTCTCTCTTTCTCACATTCTCTCTCTCACATTCTCTCTCTCACATTCTCTCTCTATTACATTGTCTCTCTCTCTCACATTCTCTCTCTCTCACATTCTCTCTATTACATTCTCTCTTTCTCACATTCTCTCTCTCTATTACATTGTCTCTCTCACACACACATTGTCTCTCTATTACATTCTCTCTCTCACATTCTCTCTCTCTATTACATTCTCTCTCTCTCACATTATCTCTCTCTATTACATTCTCTTTCATATTCTCTCTCTATTACATTCTCTCTCTCTCACATTCTCTCTCTCACATTCTCTCTCTATTACATTGTCTCTCTCTCTCACATTCTCTCTCTTTTACATTCTCTCTCTCTATTACATTGTCTCTCTCACACACACATTCTCTCTCTATTACATTCTCTCTCTCTATTACATTCTCTCTCTCACATTCTCTCTCTCTATTACACTCTCTCTCTCACATTCTCTCTCTCTATTATTCTTTCTCTCTCACATTCTCTCTCCCTATTACATTCTCTCTCTCTATTACATTCTCTCTCTCACATTATCTATCTCTCACATTCTCTCTATTACATTCTCTCTCTCTCTCTCACATTCTCTCTCTATTACATTCTCTCTCTCACACATTCTCTCTCTCTATTACATTCTCTCTCTCTATTACATTCTCTCTCTCACATTCTCTCTCTCTAACATTCTCTCTCTCTATTATTCTTTCTCTCTCACATTCTCTCTCCCTATTACATTCTCTCTCTCTATTACATTCTCTCTTTCTCACATTCTCTCTCTCTATTACATTGTCTCTCTCACACACACATTCTCTCTCTATTACATTCTCTCTCTCTATTACATTCTCTCTCTCACATTCTCTATCTCTATTACATTCTCTCTCTCACAGATTCTCTCTCTCTATTACATTCTCTCTCTCAATTATTCTTTCTCTCTCACATTTTCTCTCTCTATTACATTCTCTCTCTCTCATATTCTCTCTATTACATTCTCTCTCTCTCACATTCTCTCTCTATTACATTCTCTCTCTCTCTCACACATTCTCTCTCTCTCTCACACACACACATTCTCTTTCTCTCTCGCACACTCTCTCTCTCTCGCACTCGCTCTCACTCTCGCACTCTCTCTCTCTCTCGCACACTCTCTCTCTCGCATACTCTCTCTCTCTCTCACATTCTCTCTCTCTATTACATTGTCTCTCTCACACACACATTCTCTCTCTCTATTACATTCTCTCTCTCTATTACATTCTCTCTCTCACAGAGTCTCTCTCTCTATTACATTCTCTCTCTCACATTCTCTCTCTCTCTGTTACATTCTCTCTCTCACATTCTTTATCTCTCATATTCTCTATTACATTCTCTCTCTCTCTATTACATTCTCTCTCTCTCACACATTCTCTCTCTATTACATTCTCTGTCTCTCACATTCTCTCTCTCTTATTACATTCTCTCTCTCACACATTCTCTCACTATTACATTCTCTCTCTCACATTCTCTCTATTACATTCTCTCTCTCACACATTATCTCTATTACATTCTCTCTCTCACACATTCTCTCTCTCTGTTACATTCTCTCTCTCTATTACATTCTCTCTCTCACATTCTCTCTCTCTATTACATTCTCTGACTCACACATTCTCTCTCTCTATTACATTCTCTCTCACATACTCTCTCTCTATTACATTCTCTCTCTCTCTCACATTCTCTCAATGTATTACATTCTCTCCCTCACACATTCTCTCTCTGTATTACATTCTCTCTCTCTCACATTCTCTCTCTCTATTACATTCTCTCACTCTCACAGTCTCTTTCTCTGTTACATTCTCTCTCAAATCTCTCTCTATTACATTCTCTCTCACATTCTCTCTCTATTACATTCTCTCTCTCACATACTCTCTCTCTATTACATTCTCTCTCTTTCTCACATTCTCTCACATTCTCTCTCTATTACAATCTCTCTCTCTATTACATTGTCTCTCTCACACACACATTCTCTCTATTACATTCTCTCTGTCTCTCATTCTCTCTCTCTTTTACATTCTCTCTCTATTACATTCTTCTTTCTCACATTCTCTCTCTCTATTACATTCTTCTTTCTCACATTCTCTCTCTCTATTACATTGTCTCTCTCACACACACATTCTCTCTCTCTATTACATTCTCTCTCTCAATTACATTCTCTCTCTCACAGATTCTCTCTCTCTATTACATTCTCTCTCTCACATTCTCTCTCTCTCTGTTACATTCTCTCTCTCACATTCTTTATCTCTCATATTCTCTATTACATTCTCTCTCTCTCTATTACATTCTCTCTCTCTCTCACACATTCTCTCTCTATTACATTCTCTGTCTCTCACATTCTCTCTCTCTTATTACATTCTCTCTCTCACACATTCTCTCACTATTACATTCTCTCTCTCACACATTATCTCTATTACATTCTCTCTCACACACATTCTCTCTCTCTGTTACATTCTCTCTCTCTATTACATTCTCTGACTCACACATTCTCTCTCTCTATTACATTCTCTCTCACATACTCTCTCTCTATTACATTCTCTCTCTCTTTTACATTCTCTTTCTCTATTACATTCTCTCTTTCTCACATTCTCTCTCTCTATTACATTGTCTCTCTCACACACGCATTCTCTCTCTCTATTACATTCTCTCTCTCTATTACATTCTCTCTCTCACAGATTCTCTCTCTCTATTACACTCTCTCTCTCTCACATTCTCTCTCTCTATTATTCTTTCTCTCTCACAATCTCTCTCCCTATTACATTCTCTCTCTCACATTCTCTATCTCTCACATTCTCTCTACATTCTCTCTCTCTCACATTCTCTCTCTCTTTTACATTCTCTCTCTCTATTACATTGTCTCTCTCACACACACATTCTCTCTCTCTATTACATTCTCTCTCTCTATTACATTCTCTCTCTCACATTCTCTCTCTCTATTATTCTTTCTCTCTCACATTCTCTCTCTCTCTGTTACATTCTCTCTCTCACATTGTCTATCTCTCATATTCTCTCTCTATTACATTCTCTCTCTCTCTATTACATCCCCTTCTCTCTCGCACACTCTCTCTCTGTCGCACACTCTCTCTCTCTCGCACATTCTCTCTCTCACACATTCTGTCTCTCTCATATTCTCTCTCTCTATTACATTCTCTCTCTCATATTCTCTCTCTCTCACATTCTCTCTCTCTATTACATTCTCTGACTCACACATTCTCTCTCTCTATTACATTCTCTCTCACATACTCTCTCTATTACATTCTCTCTCTCACACATTGTCTCTCTCTCACATTCTCTCAATCTATTACATTCTCTCTCACACACATTCTCTCTCTGTATTACATTCTCTCTCTCTCACATTCTCTCTCTCTATTACATTCTCTCACTCTCACAGTCTCTTTCTCTGTTACATTCTCTCTCACATCTCTCTCTATTACATTCTCTCTCACATTCTCTCTCTATTACATTCTCTCTCTCACATTCTCTCTCTTTCTCACATTCTCTCTCTCACATTCTCTCTCTCTATTACATTGTCTCTCTCACGCACACATTCTCTCTATTACATTCTCTCTCTCGCACATTCTCTCTCTCTTTTACATTCTCTCTCTCTATTACATTCTCTCTTTCTCACATTCTCTCTCTCTTTTACATTCTCTCTCGCTCTCACACAAACACATTCTCTTTCTCTCTCTCTCACATTCTCTCTCTCTCTGTATTACATTCTCTCTCTCACACACATTCTCTCTCTCTCACATTCTCTCACATTCTCTCTCTATTACAATCTCTCTCTCTATTACATTGTCTCTCTCTCACACACATTCTCTCTATTACATTCTCTCTGTTTCACATTCTCTCTCTCTTTTACATTCTCTCTCTCTATTACATTCTCTCTTTCTCACATTCTCTCTCTCTATTACATTGTCTCTCTCACACACGCATTCTCTCTCTCTATTACATTCTCTCTCTCTATTACATTCTCTCTCTCACAGATTCTCTCTCTCTATTACACTCTCTCTCTCTCACATTCTCTCTCTCTATTATTCTTTCACTCTCACATTCTCTCTCCCTATTACATTCTCTCTCTGTATTACATTCTCTCTCTCACATTCTCTATCTCTCACATTCTCTCTATTACATCTTCTCTCTCTCTCTCACATTCTCTCTCTATTACATTCTCTCTCTCACACATTCTCTCTCTCTATTACATTCTCTCTCTCTATTACATTCTCTCTTTCTTACATTCTCTCTCTCACATTCTCTCTCTATTACATTTTCTCTCTTTCTCACATTCTCACTCTCTCTTACATTCTCTCTCTCTATTACATTGTCTCTCTCACACACACATTCTCTCTCTCTATTACATTCTCTCTCTATTACATTCTCTCTCTCTATTACATTCTCTCTCTCTCTATTACATTCTCTCTCTATTACATTCGCTCTCTCTATTACATTCTCTCTCTCACACATTCTCTCTCTCTATTACATTCTCTTTCACATTCTCTATCTGTCACATTCTCTCTATTACATTCTCTCTCTCTCTCCCACATTCTCTCTCTATTACATTCTCTCACTCTCACAGTCTCTTTCTCTATTACATTCTCCCTCACATTCTCTCTCTCTATTACATTCTCTCTCTCTATTACATTCTCTCTCTTTCTCACATTCTCTCTCTATTACATTGTCTCTCTCTCTCACATTCTCTGTCTCTATTACATTCTCTCTCTCTCACATTCTCTCTCTCTATTACATTGTCTCTCTCACACACACATTCTCTCTCTCAATTACATTCTCTCTCTCACAGATTCTCTCTCTCTATTACATTCTCTCTCTCACATTCTCTCTCTCTCTGTTACATTCTCTCTCTCACATTCTTTATCTCTCATATTCTCTATTACATTCTCTCTCTCTCTATTACATTCTCTCTCTCACACACACACATTCTCTCTCTCTCTCTCTCACACACATTCTCTTTCTCTCTCGCACACTCTCTCTCTGTCGCACATTCTCTTTCTCTCGCACATTCTCTCTCTCACACATTCTCTCTCTGTCATATTCTCTCTCTCTATTACATTCTCTCTCTCTACTACATTCTCTCTCTCTCTCATTCTTTCTCGCTATTACATTCTCTCCCTCACATTCTCTCTTATTACATTCTCTCTCTCACACATTCTCTCTCTATTACATTCTCTGTCTCTCACATTCTCTCTCTCATTCTCTCTCTCACACATTCTCTCACTATTACATTCTCTCTCTCACATTCTCTCTATTACATTCTCTCTCTCACACATTATCTCTATTACATTCTCTCTCTCACACATTCTCTCTCTCTGTTACATTCTCTCTCTCTATTACATTCTCTCTCTCACATTCTCTCTCTCTATTACATTCTCTGACTCACACATTCTCTCTCTCTATTACATTCTCTCTCTCTCTATTACATTCTCTCTCTATTACATTCGCTCTCTCTATTACATTCTCTCTCACACACATTCTCTCTCTGTATTACATTCTCTCTCTCTCACATTCTCTCTCTCTATTACATTCTCTCACTCTCACAGTCTCTTTCTCTGTTACATTCTCTCTCACATCTCTCTCTATTACATTCTCTCTCACATTCTCTCTCTATTACATTCTCTCTCTCACATACTCTCTCTCTATTACATTCTCTCTCTTTCTCACATTCTCTCTCATTCTCTCTCTATTACAATCTCTCTCTCTATTACATTGTCTCTCTCACACACACATTCTCTCTATTACATTCTCTCTGTCTCACATTCTCTCTCTCTTTTACATTCTCTCTCTCTATTACATTCTCTCTTTCTCACATTCTCTCTCTCTATTACATTGTCTCTCTCACACGCGCATTCTCTCTCTCTATTACATTCTCTCTCTCTATTACATTCTCTCTCTCACAGATTCTCTCTCTCTATTACACTCTCTCTCTCACATTCTCTCTCTCTATTATTCTTTCTCTCTCACATTCTCTCTCCCTATTACATTCTCTCTCTCTATTACATTCTCTCTCTCACATTCTCTCTCTCTCACATTCTCTCTCTATTACATTCTCTCTCTCACACATTCTCTCTCTCTATTAAATTCTCTCTCACATACTCTCTCTCTATTACATTCTCTCTCTCTCACATTCTCTCAATCTATTACATTCTCTCACACATTCTCTCTCTCTCACATTCTCTCACTCTCACAGTCTCTTTCTCTATTACATTCTCTCTCACATTATCTCTCTATTACATTCTCTCTCTCTCACATTCTCTCAATCTATTACATTCTCTCTCACATTCTCTCTCTCACACATTCTCTCTCTCTCGCATTCTCTCTCTCTATTACATTCTCTCAATCTCACAGTCTCTTTCTCTATTACATTCTCTCTCACATTATCTCTCTCTATTACATTCTCTCTCACATTCTCTCTCTATTACATTCTCTCTCTATTACATTCTCTCTCTTTCTCACATTCTCTCTCTATTACATTGTCTCTCTCTCTCACATTCTCTCTCTCTTTTACATTCTCTCTCTCTCTTACATTGTCTCTCTCACACACACATTCTCTCTCTCTATTACATTCTCTCTCTCAATTACATTCTCTCTCTCACAGATTCTCTCTCTCTATTACATTCTCTCTCTCACATTCTCTCTCTCACATTCTTTATCTCTCATATTCTCTATTACATTCTCTCTCTCTCTATTACATTCTCTCTCACACACGCATTCTCTCTCTCTATTACATTCTCTCTCTCTATTACATTCTCTCTCTCACAGATTCTCTCTCTCTATTACACTCTCTCTCTCTCACATTCTCTCTCTCTATTATTCTTTCTCTCTCACATTCTCTCTCCCTATTACATTCTCTCTCTCACATTCTCTATCTCTCACATTCTCTCTACATTCTCTCTCTCTCACATTCTCTCTCTCTTTTACATTCTCTCTCTCTATTACATTGTCTCTCTCACACACACATTCTCTCTCTCTATTACATTCACTCTCTCTATTACATTCTCTCTCTCACATTCTCTCTCTCTATTATTCTTTCTCTCTCACATTCTCTCTCTCTCTGTTACATTCTCTCTCTCACATTCTCTATCTCTCATATTCTCTCTCTATTACATTCTCTCTCTCTCTATTACATCCCCTTCTCTCTCGCACACTCTCTCTCTGTCGCACACTCTCTCTCTCTCGCACATTCTCTCTCTCACACATTCTGTCTCTCTCATATTCTCTCTCTCTATTACATTCTCTCTCTCATATTCTCTCTCTCTCACATTCTCTCTCTCTATTACATTCTCTGACTCACACATTCTCTCTCTCTATTACATTCTCTCTCACATACTCTCTCTATTACATTCTCTCTCTCACACATTGTCTCTCTCTCACATTCTCTCAATCTATTACATTCTCTCTCACACACATTCTCTCTCTGTATTACATTCTCTCTCTCTCACATTCTCTCTCTCTATTACATTCTCTCACTCTCACAGTCTCTTTCTCTGTTACATTCTCTCTCACATCTCTCTCTATTACATTCTCTCTCACATTCTCTCTCTATTACATTCTCTCTCTCACATTCTCTCTCTTTCTCACATTCTCTCTCTCACATTCTCTCTCTCTATTACATTGTCTCTCTCACGCACACATTCTCTCTATTACATTCTCTCTCTCGCACATTCTCTCTCTCTTTTACATTCTCTCTCTCTATTACATTCTCTCTTTCTCACATTCTCTCTCTCTTTTACATTCTCTCTCGCTCTCACACAAACACATTCTCTTTCTCTCTCTCTCACATTCTCTCTCTCTCTGTATTACATTCTCTCTCTCACACACATTCTCTCTCTCTCACATTCTCTCACATTCTCTCTCTATTACAATCTCTCTCTCTATTACATTGTCTCTCTCTCACACACATTCTCTCTATTACATTCTCTCTGTTTCACATTCTCTCTCTCTTTTACATTCTCTCTCTCTATTACATTCTCTCTTTCTCACATTCTCTCTCTCTATTACATTGTCTCTCTCACACACGCATTCTCTCTCTCTATTACATTCTCTCTCTCTATTACATTCTCTCTCTCACAGATTCTCTCTCTCTATTACACTCTCTCTCTCTCACATTCTCTCTCTCTATTATTCTTTCACTCTCACATTCTCTCTCCCTATTACATTCTCTCTCTGTATTACATTCTCTCTCTCACATTCTCTATCTCTCACATTCTCTCTATTACATCTTCTCTCTCTCTCTCACATTCTCTCTCTATTACATTCTCTCTCTCACACATTCTCTCTCTCTATTACATTCTCTCTCTCTATTACATTCTCTCTTTCTTACATTCTCTCTCTCACATTCTCTCTCTATTACATTTTCTCTCTTTCTCACATTCTCACTCTCTCTTACATTCTCTCTCTCTATTACATTGTCTCTCTCACACACACATTCTCTCTCTCTATTACATTCTCTCTCTATTACATTCTCTCTCTCTATTACATTCTCTCTCTCTCTATTACATTCTCTCTCTATTACATTCGCTCTCTCTATTACATTCTCTCTCTCACACATTCTCTCTCTCTATTACATTCTCTTTCACATTCTCTATCTGTCACATTCTCTCTATTACATTCTCTCTCTCTCTCCCACATTCTCTCTCTATTACATTCTCTCACTCTCACAGTCTCTTTCTCTATTACATTCTCCCTCACATTCTCTCTCTCTATTACATTCTCTCTCTCTATTACATTCTCTCTCTTTCTCACATTCTCTCTCTATTACATTGTCTCTCTCTCTCACATTCTCTGTCTCTATTACATTCTCTCTCTCTCACATTCTCTCTCTCTATTACATTGTCTCTCTCACACACACATTCTCTCTCTCAATTACATTCTCTCTCTCACAGATTCTCTCTCTCTATTACATTCTCTCTCTCACATTCTCTCTCTCTCTGTTACATTCTCTCTCTCACATTCTTTATCTCTCATATTCTCTATTACATTCTCTCTCTCTCTATTACATTCTCTCTCTCACACACACACATTCTCTCTCTCTCTCTCTCACACACATTCTCTTTCTCTCTCGCACACTCTCTCTCTGTCGCACATTCTCTTTCTCTCGCACATTCTCTCTCTCACACATTCTCTCTCTGTCATATTCTCTCTCTCTATTACATTCTCTCTCTCTATTACATTCTCTCTCTCTCTCATTCTTTCTCGCTATTACATTCTCTCCCTCACATTCTCTCTTATTACATTCTCTCTCTCACACATTCTCTCTCTATTACATTCTCTGTCTCTCACATTCTCTCTCTCATTCTCTCTCTCACACATTCTCTCACTATTACATTCTCTCTCTCACATTCTCTCTATTACATTCTCTCTCTCACACATTATCTCTATTACATTCTCTCTCTCACACATTCTCTCTCTCTGTTACATTCTCTCTCTCTATTACATTCTCTCTCTCACATTCTCTCTCTCTATTACATTCTCTGACTCACACATTCTCTCTCTCTATTACATTCTCTCTCTCTCTATTACATTCTCTCTCTATTACATTCGCTCTCTCTATTACATTCTCTCTCACACACATTCTCTCTCTGTATTACATTCTCTCTCTCTCACATTCTCTCTCTCTATTACATTCTCTCACTCTCACAGTCTCTTTCTCTGTTACATTCTCTCTCACATCTCTCTCTATTACATTCTCTCTCACATTCTCTCTCTATTACATTCTCTCTCTCACATACTCTCTCTCTATTACATTCTCTCTCTTTCTCACATTCTCTCTCATTCTCTCTCTATTACAATCTCTCTCTCTATTACATTGTCTCTCTCACACACACATTCTCTCTATTACATTCTCTCTGTCTCACATTCTCTCTCTCTTTTACATTCTCTCTCTCTATTACATTCTCTCTTTCTCACATTCTCTCTCTCTATTACATTGTCTCTCTCACACGCGCATTCTCTCTCTCTATTACATTCTCTCTCTCTATTACATTCTCTCTCTCACAGATTCTCTCTCTCTATTACACTCTCTCTCTCACATTCTCTCTCTCTATTATTCTTTCTCTCTCACATTCTCTCTCCCTATTACATTCTCTCTCTCTATTACATTCTCTCTCTCACATTCTCTCTCTCTCACATTCTCTCTCTATTACATTCTCTCTCTCACACATTCTCTCTCTCTATTACATTCTCTCTCACATACTCTCTCTCTATTACATTCTCTCTCTCTCACATTCTCTCAATCTATTACATTCTCTCACACATTCTCTCTCTCTCACATTCTCTCACTCTCACAGTCTCTTTCTCTATTACATTCTCTCTCACATTATCTCTCTATTACATTCTCTCTCTCTCACATTCTCTCAATCTATTACATTCTCTCTCACATTCTCTCTCTCACACATTCTCTCTCTCTCGCATTCTCTCTCTCTATTACATTCTCTCAATCTCACAGTCTCTTTCTCTATTACATTCTCTCTCACATTATCTCTCTCTATTACATTCTCTCTCACATTCTCTCTCTATTACATTCTCTCTCTATTACATTCTCTCTCTTTCTCACATTCTCTCTCTATTACATTGTCTCTCTCTCTCACATTCTCTCTCTCTTTTACATTCTCTCTCTCTCTTACATTGTCTCTCTCACACACACATTCTCTCTCTCTATTACATTCTCTCTCTCAATTACATTCTCTCTCTCACAGATTCTCTCTCTCTATTACATTCTCTCTCTCACATTCTCTCTCTCACATTCTTTATCTCTCATATTCTCTATTACATTCTCTCTCTCTCTATTACATTCTCTCTCTCACACACATTCTCTCTCTCTCTCACACACACATTCTCTTTCTCTCTCACACACTCTCTCTCTGTCGCACATTCTCTCTCTCACACATTCTCTCTCTGTCATATTCTCTCTCTCTATTACATTCTCTCTCTCTATTACATTCTCTCTCTCTCTAATTCTTTCTCGCTATTACATTCTCTCCCTCACATTCTCTCTTATTACATTCTCTCTCTCACACATTCTCTCTCTATTACATTCTCTGTCTCTCACATTCTCTCTCTCATTCTCTCTCTCTTATTACATTCTCTCTCTCCCACATTCTCTCACTATTACATTCTCTCTCTCACATTCTCTCTATTACATTCTCTCTCTCACACATTATCTCTATTACATTCTCTCTCTCACACATTCTCTCTCTCTGTTACATTCTCTCTCTCTATTACATTCTCTCTCTCACATTCTCTGACTCACACATTCTCTCTCTCTATTACATTCTCTCTCACATACTCTCTCTCTATTACATTCTCTCTCTCTCACATTCTCTCTCTCTCACATTCTCTCAATCTATTACATTCTCTCTCTCACACATTCTCTCTCTGTATTACATTCTCTCTCTCTCACATTCTCTCTCTCTATTACATTCTCTCACTCTCACAGTCTCTTTCTCTGTTACATTCTCTCTCACATTATCTCTATTACATTCTCTCTCACATTCTCTCTCTATTACATTCTCTCTCTCTATTACATTCTCTCTCTTTCTCACATTCTCTCTCTCACATTCTCTCTCTCTATTACATTCTCTCTCTCGCACATTCTCTCTCTCTATTACATTCTCTCTCTCTCACATTCTCTCTCTTTTACGTTCTCTCTCTCTATTACATTCTCTCTCTCTCACATTCTCTCAATCTATTACATTCTCTCTCTCTCACATTCTCTCAATCTATTACATTCTCTCTCTCTCTCACATTCTCTCTCTCACACATTCTCTCTCTGTATTACATTCTCTCTCTCTCACATTCTCTCTCTCTATTACATTCTCTCTCTCTCACATTATCTCTCTCTATTACATTCTCTCTCATATTCTCTCTCTATTACATTCTCTCTATCACACATTCTCTCTCTCTATTACATTCTCTCTCTCTATTACATTCTCTCTCTTTCTCACATTCTCTCTCTCACATTCTCTCTCTATTACATTGTCTCTCTCTCTCACATTCTCTCTCTCTCACATTCTCTCTCTCTATTACATTGTCTCTCTCACACACACATTCTCTCTCTATTACATTCTCTCTCTCTATTACATTCTCTCTCTCACATTCTCTCTCTCTATTACATTCTCTCTCTCACAGATTCTCTCTCTCTATTACATTCTCTCTCTCACATTCTCTCTCTCTATTATTCTTTCTCTCTCACATTCTCTCTCTGTATTACATTCTCTCTCTCACATTCTCTATCTCTCATATTCTCTCTATTACATTCTCTCTCTCTCTCTCACATTCTCTCTCTCTCACATTCTCTCTATTACATTCTCTCACTCTCACAGTCTCTTTCTCTGTTACATTCTCTCTCACATTATCTCTCTCTATTACATTCTCTCTCACATTCTCTCTCTATTACATTCTCTCTCTCTTACATACTCTCTCTCTATTACATTCTCTCTCTTTCTCACATTCTCTCTCTCACATTCTCTCTCTCTATTACATTCTCTCTCTCGTGCATTCTCTCTCTCTATTACATTCTCTCTCTCTCACATTCTCTCTCTCTATTACATTCTCTCTCACATACTCTCTCTCTATTACATTCTCTCTCTCTCACATTGTCTCAATCTATTACATTCTCTCTCTCTCACATTCTCTCTCTCACACATTCTCTCTCTGTATTACATTCTCTCTCCCTCACATTATCTCTCTCTATTACATTCTCTCTCTCAATTACATTCTCTCTCTCTATTACATTCTCTCTCTCACATTCTTTATCTCTCATATTCTCTATTACATTCTCTCTCTCTCTCTATTACATTCTCTCTCTCACACACATTCTCTCTCTCTCTCTCACACACACATTCTCTTTCTCTCTCGCACATTCTCTCTCTGGCGCACATTCTCTCTCTCTCGCACATTCTCTCTCTCACACATTCTCTCTCTGTCATATTCTCTCTCTCTCGCACATTCTCTCTCTCTATTACATTCTCTCCCTCACATTCTCTCTTATTACATTCTCTCTCTCACACATTCTCTCTCTATTACATTCTCTGTCTCTCACATTCTCTCTCTCATTCTCTCTCTCTTATTACATTCTCTCTCTCACACATTCTCTCACTATTACATTCTCTCTCTCACATTCTCTCTATTACATTCTCTCTCTCACACATTATCTCTATTACATTCTCTCTCTCACACATTCTCTCTCTCTGTTACATTCTCTCTCTCTATTACATTCTCTCTCTCACATTCTCTCTCTCTATTACATTCTCTGACTCACACATTCTCTCTCTCTATTACATTCTCTCTCACATACTCTCTCTCTATTACATTCTCTCTCTCTCTCTCACATTCTCTCAATGTATTACATTCTCTCTCTCACACATTCTCTCTCTGTATTACATTCTCTCTCTCTCACATTCTCACTCTCTATTACCATTCTCTCACACTCACAGTCTCTTTCTCTGTTACATTCTCTCTCACATCTCTCTCTATTACATTCTCTCTCACATTCTCTCTCTATTACATTCTCTCTCTCACATACTCTCTCTATTACATTCTCTATCTTTCTCACATTCTCTCTCTCACATTCTCTCTCCATTACAATCTCTCTCTCTATTACATGCTCTGTCTGTCTCACATTATCTCTCTCTTTTACATTCTCTCTCTCTATTACATTCTCTCTTTCTCACATTCTCTCTCTCTATTACATTGTCTCTCTCACACACGCATTCTCTCTCTCTATTACATTCTCTCTCTCTATTACATTCTCTCTCTCACAGATTCTCTCTCTCTATTACACTCTCTCTCTCTCACATTCTCTCTCTCTATTATTCTTTCTCTCTCACATTCTCTCTCCCTATTACATTCTCTCTCTCTATTACATTCTCTCTCTCACATTCTCTATCTCTCACATTCTCTCTATTACATTTTCTTTCTCTCTCTCACATTCTCTCTCTATTACATTCTCACTCTCACACATTCTCTCTCTCTATTACATTCTCTCTCTCTGTTACATTCTCTCTTTCTCACATTCTCTCTCTCACATTCTCTCTCTCTATTATTCTTTCTCTCTCACATTCTCTCTCTCTCTGTTACATTCTCTCTCTCACATTCTCTCTCTCACATTCTCTATCTCTCATATTCTCTCTCTATTACATTCTCTCTCTCTCTATTACATTCTCTTTCTCTCTCGCACACTCTCTCTCTCTCGCACACTCTCTCTCTCTCGCACATTCTCTCTCTCTCGCACATTCTCTCTCTCACACATTCTGTCTCTCTCATATTCTCTCTCTCTCACATTCTCTCTCTCTATTACATTCTCTGACTCACACATTCTCTCTCTCTATTACATTCTCTCTCACATACTCTCTCTCTATTACATTCTCTCTCTCTCACATTCTCTCTCTCTCACATTCTCTCAATCTATTACATTCTCTCTCACACACATTCTCTCTCTGTATTACATTCTCTCTCTCTCACATTCTCTCTCTCTATTACATTCTCTCACTCTCACAGTCTCTTTCTCTGTTACATTCTCTCTCACATTATCTCTCTCTATTACATTCTCTCTCACATTCTCTCTCTATTACATTCTCTCTCTCTTACATACTCTCTCTCTATTACATTCTCTCTCTTTCTCACATTCTCTCTCTCACATTCTCTCTCTCTATTACATTCTCTCTCTCGCGCATTCTCTCTCTCTATTACATTCTCTCTCTCTCACATTCTCTCAATCTATTACATTCTCTCTCACATACTCTCTCTCTATTACATTCTCTCTCTCTCACATTCTCTCAATCTATTACATTCTCTCTCTCTCACATTCTCTCTCTCACACATTCTCTCTCTGTATTACATTCTCTCTCTCTCACATTCTCTCTCTCTATTACATTCTCTCTCCCTCACATTATCTCTCTCTATTACATTCTCTCTCATATTCTCTCTCTATTACATTCTCTCTCTCTCACATTCTCTCTCTCTATTACATTCTCTCTCTCTATTACATTCTCTCTCTCGCACATTCTCTCTCTCTATTACATTCTCACTTTCTCACTTTCTCTCTCTCTATTACATTGGTTCTCTCACACACACATTCTCTCTCTATTACATTCTCTCTCTCTATTACATTCTCTCTCTCACATTCTCTCTCTCTCTATTACATTCTCTCTCTCACATTCTCTCTCTCTATTATTCTTTCTCTCTCACATTCTCTCTCTCTATTACATCTCTCTCTCACATTCTCTATCTCTCATATTCTCTCTATTACATTCTCTCTCTCTCACATTCTCTCTCTATTACATTCTCTCTCTCTTTATTACATTCTCTCTCTCTCTCACACATTCTCTCTCTCTCTCACACACACACATTCTCTTTCTCTCTCGCACACTCTCTCTCTCTCGCACACTCTCTCTCTCTCGCATACTCTCTCTCTGTCGCACATTCTCTCTCTCACACATCCTCTCTCTCTCATATTCTCTCTCTCATATTCTCTCTCTCTCACATTCTCTCTCTCTATTACATTCTCTCTCTCTCTAATTCTTTCTCTCTATTACATTCTCTCCCTCACATTCTCTCTCTCTTATTACATTCTCTCTCTCACACATTCTCTCTCTATTACATTCTCTGTCTCTCACATTCTCTCTCTCATTCTCTCTCTCTATTACATTCTCTCTCTCACATTCTCTCTATTACATTCTCTCTCTCTCACATTATCTCTATTACATTCTCTGACTCACACATTCTCTCTCTCTATTACATTCTCTCTCACATACTCTCTCTCTATTACATTCTCTCTCTCTC
The DNA here is from genome assembly GCF_047496795.1 of Chiloscyllium punctatum. Taxonomy (NCBI): domain Eukaryota; kingdom Metazoa; phylum Chordata; class Chondrichthyes; order Orectolobiformes; family Hemiscylliidae; genus Chiloscyllium; species Chiloscyllium punctatum. The sequence continues at coordinate 3,839,926 of NC_092742.1, read as the reverse complement.
ACATTCTCTCAATGTATTACATTCTGTCTCTCACACATTCTCTCTCTGTATTACATTCTCTCTCTCTCACATTCTCTCTCTCTATTACATTCTCTCATCTCAGTCTCTTTCTCTGTTACATTCTCTCTCACATTATCTCTCTCTATTACATTCTCTCTCACATTCTCTCTCACATACTCTCTCTCTATTACATTCTTTCTCTTTCTCACATTCTCTCTCTATTACATTCTCTCTCTCTATTACATTGTCTCTCTCACACACACATTCTCTCTCTCTATTACATTCTCTCTCTTTATTACATTCTCTCTCTCTCTATTACATTCTCTCTCTCTATTACATTCTCTCTCTCACAGATTCTCTCTCTCTATTACATTCTCTCTCTCTCTCACATTCTCTCTTACATTCTCTCTCTCTCACATTCTCTCTCTATTACATTCTCTCTCTCACTCACACACATTCTCTTTCTCTCTCTCAAACATTCTCTCTCTCTGTATTACATTCTCTCTCTCTCACACATTCTCTCTCTCACATTATCTCTCTCTATTAAATTCTCTCTCTCTCACATTCTCTCACTATTACATTCTCTCCCTCTATTACATTCTCTCTCTCTCTCACATTCTCTATTACATTTTCTCTCTTTCACATTCTCTATTACATTTTCTCTCTCTCACATTCTCTCTCTATTACATTCTCTCGCTCTCACACACACTCATTCTCTTTCTCTCTCTCTCACATTCTCTCTCTCTCTGTATTACTTTCTCTCTCTCACACACATTCTCTCTCTCTCACATTCTCTCTATTAAATTCTCTCTCTCTCACATTCTCTCTCTATTACATTATCTCTCTCACATTCTCTATTACATTCTCTCTCTCTCACATTCTCTCTCTATTACATTCTCTCTCTCTCTCTCACACACACACACATTCTCTTTCTCTCTCGCACACTCTCTCTCTCTCGCACACTCTCTCTCTCTCACACGTTCTCTCTCTCACACATTCTCTCTCTCTCATATTCTCTCTCTCATATTCTCTCTCTCTCACATTCTCTCTCTCTATTACATTCTCTCTCTCTCTAATTCTTTCTCTCTATTACATTCTCTCCCTCACATTCTCTCTCTCTTATTACATTCTCTCTCTCACACATTCTCTCTCTCTCACATTCTCTCTCTCTCTCACATTATCTCTATTACATTCTCTCTCACACACATTCTCTCTCTCTGTTACATTCTCTCTCTCGATTACATTCTCTCACTCACACATTCTCTCTCTCTATGACATTCTCTCTCTCTATTACATTCTCTCTCACATACTCTCTCTCTATTACATTCTCTCTCTCTCACATTCTCTCAATCTATTACATTCTCTCACACATTCTCTCTCTCTCACATTCTCTCACTCTCACAGTCTCTTTCTCTATTACATTCTCTCTCACATTATCTCTCTATTACATTCTCTCTCTCTCACATTCTCTCAATCTATTACATTCTCTCTCACATTCTCTCTCTCACACATTGTCTCTCTCTCGCATTCTCTCTCTCTATTACATTCTCTCAATCTCACAGTCTCTTTCTCTATTACATTCTCTCTCACATTATCTCTCTCTATTACATTCTCTCTCACATTCTCTCTCTATTACATTCTCTCTCTATTACATTCTCTCTCTTTCTCACATTCTCTCTCTATTACATTGTCTCTCTCTCTCACATTCTCTCTCTCTTTTACATTCTCTCTCTCTCTTACATTGTCTCTCTCACACACACATTCTCTCTCTCTATTACATTCTCTCTCTCAATTACATTCTCTCTCTCACAGATTCTCTCTCTCTATTACATTCTCTCTCTCACATTCTCTCTCTCACATTCTTTATCTCTCATATTCTCTATTACATTCTCTCTCTCTCTATTACATTCTCTCTCTCACACACATTCTCTCTCTCTCTCTCACACACATTCTCTTTCTCTCTCACACACTCTCTCTCTGTCGCACATTCTCTCTCTCACACATTCTCTCTCTGTCATATTCTCTCTCTCTATTACATTCTCTCTCTCTATTACATTCTCTCTCTCTCTAATTCTTTCTCGCTATTACATTCTCTCCCTCACATTCTCTCTTATTACATTCTCTCTCTCACACATTCTCTCTCTATTACATTCTCTGTCTCTCACATTCTCTCTCTCATTCTCTCTCTCTTATTACATTCTCTCTCTCCCACATTCTCTCACTATTACATTCTCTCTCTCACATTCTCTCTATTACATTCTCTCTCTCACACATTATCTCTATTACATTCTCTCTCTCACACATTCTCTCTCTCTGTTACATTCTCTCTCTCTATTACATTCTCTCTCTCACATTCTCTGACTCACACATTCTCTCTCTCTATTACATTCTCTCTCACATACTCTCTCTCTATTACATTCTCTCTCTCTCACATTCTCTCTCTCTCACATTCTCTCAATCTATTACATTCTCTCTCTCACACATTCTCTCTCTGTATTACATTCTCTCTCTCTCACATTCTCTCTCTCTATTACATTCTCTCACTCTCACAGTCTCTTTCTCTGTTACATTCTCTCTCACATTATCTCTATTACATTCTCTCTCACATTCTCTCTCTATTACATTCTCTCTCTCTATTACATTCTCTCTCTTTCTCACATTCTCTCTCTCACATTCTCTCTCTCTATTACATTCTCTCTCTCGCACATTCTCTCTCTCTATTACATTCTCTCTCTCTCACATTCTCTCTCTTTTACGTTCTCTCTCTCTATTACATTCTCTCTCTCTCACATTCTCTCAATCTATTACATTCTCTCTCTCTCACATTCTCTCAATCTATTACATTCTCTCTCTCTCACATTCTCTCTCTCACACATTCTCTCTCTGTATTACATTCTCTCTCTCTCACATTCTCTCTCTCTATTACATTCTCTCTCTCTCACATTATCTCTCTCTATTACATTCTCTCTCATATTCTCTCTCTATTACATTCTCTCTATCACACATTCTCTCTCTCTATTACATTCTCTCTCTTTCTCACATTCTCTCTCTCACATTCTCTCTCTATTACATTGTCTCTCTCTCTCACATTCTCTCTCTCTCACATTCTCTCTCTCTATTACATTGTCTCTCTCACACACACATTCTCTCTCTATTACATTCTCTCTCTCTATTACATTCTCTCTCTCACATTCTCTCTCTCTATTACATTCTCTCTCTCACAGATTCTCTCTCTCTATTACATTCTCTCTCTCACATTCTCTCTCTCTATTATTCTTTCTCTCTCACATTCTCTCTCTGTATTACATTCTCTCTCTCACATTCTCTATCTCTCATATTCTCTCTATTACATTCTCTCTCTCTCTCTCACATTCTCTCTCTCTCACATTCTCTCTATTACATTCTCTGACTCTCACAGTCTCTTTCTCTGTTACATTCTCTCTCACATTATCTCTCTCTATTACATTCTCTCTCACATTCTCTCTCTATTACATTCTCTCTCTCTTACATACTCTCTCTCTATTACATTCTCTCTCTTTCTCACATTCTCTCTCTCACATTCTCTCTCTCTATTACATTCTCTCTCTCGCGCATTCTCTCTCTCTATTACATTCTCTCTCTCTCACATTCTCTCTCTCTATTACATTCTCTCTCACATACTCTCTCTCTATTACATTCTCTCTCTCTCACATTGTCTCAATCTATTACATTCTCTCTCTCTCACATTCTCTCTCTCACACATTCTCTCTCTGTATTACATTCTCTCTCCCTCACATTATCTCTCTCTATTACATTCTCTCTCTCTATTACATTCTCTCTCTCACATTCTTTATCTCTCATATTCTCTATTACATTCTCTCTCTCTCTCTATTACATTCTCTCTCTCACACACATTCTCTCTCTCTCTCTCACACACACATTCTCTTTCTCTCTCGCACACTCTCTCTCTGTCGCACATTCTCTCTCTCTCACATTCTCTCTCTGTCATATTCTCTCTCTCTAACACATTCTCTCTCTCTATTACATTCTCTCCCTCACATTCTCACTTATTACATTCTCTCTCTCACACATTCTCTCTCTATTACATTCTCTGTCTCTCACATTCTCTCTCTCATTCTCTCTCTCTTATTACATTCTCTCTCTCACACATTCTCTCACTATTACATTCTCTCTCTCACATTCTCTCTATTACATTCTCTCTCTCACACATTATCTCTATTACATTCTCTCTCTCACACATTCTCTCTCTCTGTTACATTCTCTCTCTCTATTACATTCTCTCTCTCACATTCTCTCTCTCTATTACATTCTCTGACTCACACATTCTCTCTCTCTATTACATTCTCTCTCACATACTCTCTCTCTATTACATTCTCTCTCTCTCTCTCACATTCTCTCAATGTATTACATTCTCTCTCACACACATTCTCTCTCTGTATTACATTCTCTCTCTCTCACATTCTCACTCTCTATTACCATTCTCTCACACTCACAGTCTCTTTCTCTGTTACTTTCTCTCTCACATCTCTCTCTATTACATTCTCTCTCACATTCTCTCTCTATTACATTCTCTCTCTCACATACTCTCTCTATTACATTCTCTCTCTTTCTCACATTCTCTCTCTCACATTCTCTCTCCATTACAATCTCTCTCTCTATTACATGCTCTGTCTGTCTCACATTATCTCTCTCTTTTACATTCTCTCTCTCTATTACATTCTCTCTTTCTCACATTCTCTCTCTCTATTACATTGTCTCTCTCACACACGCATTCTCTCTCTCTATTACATTCTCTCTCTCTATTACATTCTCTCTCTCACAGATTCTCTCTCTCTATTACACTCTCTCTCTCTCACATTCTCTCTCTCTATTATTCTTTCTCTCTCACATTCTCTCTCCCTATTACATTCTCTCTCTCTATTACATTCTCTCTCTCACATTCTCTATCTCTCACATTCTCTCTATTACATTTTCTTTCTCTCTCTCACATTCTCTCTCTATTACATTCTCACTCTCACACATTCTCTCTCTCTATTACATTCTCTCTCTCTGTTACATTCTCTCTTTCTCACATTCTCTCTCTCACATTCTCTCTCTCTATTATTCTTTCTCTCTCACATTCTCTCTCTCTCTGTTACATTCTCTCTCTCACATTCTCTCTCTCACATTCTCTATCTCTCATATTCTCTCTCTATTACATTCTCTCTCTCTCTATTACATTCTCTTTCTCTCTCGCACACTCTCTCTCTCTCGCACACTCTCTCTCTCTCGCAGTTTCTCTCTCTCACACATTCTGTCTCTCTCATATTCTCTCTCTCTCACATTCTCTCTCTCTATTACATTCTCTGACTCACACATTCTCTCTCTCTATTACATTCTCTCTCACATACTCTCTCTCTATTACATTCTCTCTCTCTCACATTCTCTCTCTCTCACATTCTCTCAATCTATTACATTCTCTCTCACACACATTCTCTCTCTGTATTACATTCTCTCTCTCTCACATTCTCTCTCTCTATTACATTCTCTCACTCTCACAGTCTCTTTCTCTGTTACATTCTCTCTCACATTATCTCTCTCTATTACATTCTCTCTCACATTCTCTCTCTATTACATTCTCTCTCTCTTACATACTCTCTCTCTATTACATTCTCTCTCTTTCTCACATTCTCTCTCTCACATTCTCTCTCTCTATTACATTCTCTCTCTCGCGCATTCTCTCTCTCTATTACATTCTCTCTCTCTCACATTCTCTCAATCTATTACATTCTCTCTCACATACTCTCTCTCTATTACATTCTCTCTCTCTCACATTCTCTCAATCTATTACATTCTCTCTCTCTCACATTCTCTCTCTCACACATTCTCTCTCTGTATTACATTCTCTCTCTCTCACATTCTCTCTCTCTATTACATTCTCTCTCCCTCACATTATCTCTCTCTATTACATTCTCTCTCATATTCTCTCTCTATTACATTCTCTCTCTCTCACATTCTCTCTCTCTATTACATTCTCTCTCTCTATTACATTCTCTCTCTCGCACATTCTCTCTCTCTATTACATTCTCACTTTCTCACTTTCTCTCTCTCTATTACATTGGTTCTCTCACACACACATTCTCTCTCTATTACATTCTCTCTCTCTATTACATTCTCTCTCTCACATTCTCTCTCTCTCTATTACATTCTCTCTCTCACATTCTCTCTCTCTATTATTCTTTCTCTCTCACATTCTCTCTCTCTATTACATCTCTCTCTCACATTCTCTATCTCTCATATTCTCTCTATTACATTCTCTCTCTCTCACATTCTCTCTCTATTACATTCTCTCTCTCTTTATTACATTCTCTCTCTCTCTCACACATTCTCTCTCTCTCTCACACACACACATTCTCTTTCTCTCTCGCACACTCTCTCTCTCTCGCACACTCTCTCTCTCTCGCATACTCTCTCTCTGTCGCACATTCTCTCTCTCACACATCCTCTCTCTCTCATATTCTCTCTCTCATATTCTCTCTCTCTCACATTCTCTCTCTCTATTACATTCTCTCTCTCTCTAATTCTTTCTCTCTATTACATTCTCTCCCTCACATTCTCTCTCTCTTATTACATTCTCTCTCTCACACATTCTCTCTCTATTACATTCTCTGTCTCTCACATTCTCTCTCTCATTCTCTCTCTCTATTACATTCTCTCTCTCACATTCTCTCTATTACATTCTCTCTCTCTCACATTATCTCTATTACATTCTCTGACTCACACATTCTCTCTCTCTATTACATTCTCTCTCACATACTCTCTCTCTATTACATTCTCTCTCTCTCACATTCTCTCAATGTATTACATTCTGTCTCTCACACATTCTCTCTCTGTATTACATTCTCTCTCTCTCACATTCTCTCTCTCTATTACATTCTCTCATGTCAGTCTCTTTCTCTGTTACATTCTCTCTCACATTATCTCTCTCTATTACATTCTCTCTCACATTCTCTCTCACATACTCTCTCTCTATTACATTCTTTCTCTTTCTCACATTCTCTCTCTATTACATTCTCTCTCTCTATTACATTGTCTCTCTCACACACACATTCTCTCTCTCTATTACATTCTCTCTCTTTATTACATTCTCTCTCTCTCACATTCTCTCTCTCTCTATTACATTCTCTCTCTCTATTACATTCTCTCTCTCACAGATTCTCTCTCTCTATTACATTCTCTCTCTCTCTCACATTCTCTCTTACATTCTCTCTCTCTCACATTCTCTCTCTATTACATTCTCTCTCTCACTCACTCACATTCTCTTTCTCTCTCTCAAACATTCTCTCTCTCTGTATTACATTCTCTCTCTCTCACACATTCTCTCTCTCACATTATCTCTCTCTATTAAATTCTCTCTCTCTCACATTCTCTCACTATTACATTCTCTCCCTCTATTACATTCTCTCTCTCTCTCACATTCTCTATTACATTTTCTCTCTTTCACATTCTCTATTACATTTTCTCTCTCTCACATTCTCTCTCTATTACATTCTCTCGCTCTCACACACACTCATTCTCTTTCTCTCTCTCTCACATTCTCTCTCTCTCTGTATTACTTTCTCTCTCTCACACACATTCTCTCTCTCTCACATTCTCTCTATTAAATTCTCTCTCTCTCACATTCTCTCTCTATTACATTATCTCTCTCACATTCTCTATTACATTCTCTCTCTCTCACATTCTCTCTCTATTACATTCTCTCTCTCTCTCTCACACACACACACATTCTCTTTCTCTCTCGCACACTCTCTCTCTCTCGCACACTCTCTCTCTCTCACACGTTCTCTCTCTCACACATTCTCTCTCTCTCATATTCTCTCTCTCATATTCTCTCTCTCTCACATTCTCTCTCTCTATTACATTCTCTCTCTCTCTAATTCTTTCTCTCTATTACATTCTCTCCCTCACATTCTCTCTCTCTTATTACATTCTCTCTCTCACACATTCTCTCTCTCTCACATTCTCTCTCTCTCTCACATTATCTCTATTACATTCTCTCTCACACACATTCTCTCTCTCTGTTACATTCTCTCTCTCGATTACATTCTCTCACTCACACATTCTCTCTCTCTATGACATTCTCTCTCTCTATTACATTCTCTCTCACATACTCTCTCTCTATTACATTCTCTCTCTCTCACATTCTCTCAATCTATTACATTCTCTCACACATTCTCTCTCTCTCACATTCTCTCACTCTCACAGTCTCTTTCTCTATTACATTCTCTCTCACATTATCTCTCTATTACATTCTCTCTCTCTCACATTCTCTCAATCTATTACATTCTCTCTCACATTCTCTCTCTCACACATTGTCTCTCTCTCGCATTCTCTCTCTCTATTACATTCTCTCAATCTCACAGTCTCTTTCTCTATTACATTCTCTCTCACATTATCTCTCTCTATTACATTCTCTCTCATATTCTCTCTCTATTATTGTCTCTCTCACACACACATTCTCTCTCTATTACATTCTCTCTCTCTATTACATTCTCTCTCTCACATTCTCTCTCTCTATTACATTCTCTCTCTCACAGATTCTCTCTCTCTATTACATTCTCTCTCTCACATTCTCTCTCTCTATTATTCTTTCTCTCTCACATTCTCTCTCTGTATTACATTCTCTCTCTCACATTCTCTATCTCTCATATTCTCTCTATTACATTCTCTCTCTCTCTCTCACATTCTCTCTCTCTCACATTCTCTCTATTACATTCTCTCACTCTCACAGTCTCTTTCTCTGTTACATTCTCTCTCACATTATCTCTCTCTATTACATTCTCTCTCACATTCTCTCTCTATTACATTCTCTCTCTCTTACATACTCTCTCTCTATTACATTCTCTCTCTTTCTCACATTCTCTCTCTCACATTCTCTCTCTCTATTACATTCTCTCTCTCGCGCATTCTCTCTCTCTATTACATTCTCTCTCTCTCACATTCTCTCTCTCTATTACATTCTCTCTCACATACTCTCTCTCTATTACATTCTCTCTCTCTCACATTGTCTCAATCTATTACATTCTCTCTCTCTCACATTGTCTCAATCTATTACATTCTCTCTCTCTCACATTCTCTCTCTCACACATTCTCTCTCTGTATTACATTCTCTCTCCCTCACATTATCTCTCTCTATTACATTCTCTCTCTCTATTACATTCTCTCTCTCACATTCTTTATCTCTCATATTCTCTATTACATTCTCTCTCTCTCTCTATTACATTCTCTCTCTCACACACATTCTCTCTCTCTCTCTCACACACACATTCTCTTTCTCTCTCGCACACTCTCTCTCTGTCGCACATTCTCTCTCTCTCACATTCTCTCTCTGTCATATTCTCTCTCTCTAACACATTCTCTCTCTCTATTACATTCTCTCCCTCACATTCTCTCTTATTACATTCTCTCTCTCACACATTCTCTCTCTATTACATTCTCTGTCTCTCACATTCTCTCTCTCATTCTCTCTCTCTTATTACATTCTCTCTCTCACACATTCTCTCACTATTACATTCTCTCTCTCACATTCTCTCTATTACATTCTCTCTCTCACACATTATCTCTATTACATTCTCTCTCTCACACATTCTCTCTCTCTGTTACATTCTCTCTCTCTATTACATTCTCTCTCTCACATTCTCTCTCTCTATTACATTCTCTGACTCACACATTCTCTCTCTCTATTACATTCTCTCTCACATACTCTCTCTCTATTACATTCTCTCTCTCTCTCTCACATTCTCTCAATGTATTACATTCTCTCTCTCACACATTCTCTCTCTGTATTACATTCTCTCTCTCTCACATTCTCACTCTCTATTACCATTCTCTCACACTCACAGTCTCTTTCTCTGTTACTTTCTCTCTCACATCTCTCTCTATTACATTCTCTCTCACATTCTCTCTCTATTACATTCTCTCTCTCACATACTCTCTCTATTACATTCTCTCTCTTTCTCACATTCTCTCTCTCACATTCTCTCTCCATTACAATCTCTCTCTCTATTACATGCTCTGTCTGTCTCACATTATCTCTCTCTTTTACATTCTCTCTCTCTATTACATTCTCTCTTTCTCACATTCTCTCTCTCTATTACATTGTCTCTCTCACACACGCATTCTCTCTCTCTATTACATTCTCTCTCTCTATTACATTCTCTCTCTCACAGATTCTCTCTCTCTATTACACTCTCTCTCTCTCACATTCTCTCTCTCTATTATTCTTTCTCTCTCACATTCTCTCTCCCTATTACATTCTCTCTCTCTATTACATTCTCTCTCTCACATTCTCTATCTCTCACATTCTCTCTATTACATTTTCTTTCTCTCTCTCACATTCTCTCTCTATTACATTCTCACTCTCACACATTCTCTCTCTCTATTACATTCTCTCTCTCTGTTACATTCTCTCTTTCTCACATTCTCTCTCTCACATTCTCTCTCTCTATTATTCTTTCTCTCTCACATTCTCTCTCTCTCTGTTACATTCTCTCTCTCACATTCTCTCTCTCACATTCTCTATCTCTCATATTCTCTCTCTATTACATTCTCTCTCTCTCTATTACATTCTCTTTCTCTCTCGCACACTCTCTCTCTCTCGCACACTCTCTCTCTCTCGCACATTCTCTCTCTCACACATTCTGTCTCTCTCATATTCTCTCTCTCTCACATTCTCTCTCTCTATTACATTCTCTGACTCACACATTCTCTCTCTCTATTACATTCTCTCTCACATACTCTCTCTCTATTACATTCTCTCTCTCTCACATTCTCTCTCTCTCACATTCTCTCAATCTATTACATTCTCTCTCACACACATTCTCTCTCTGTATTACATTCTCTCTCTCTCACATTCTCTCTCTCTATTACATTCTCTCACTCTCACAGTCTCTTTCTCTGTTACATTCTCTCTCACATTATCTCTCTCTATTACATTCTCTCTCACATTCTCTCTCTATTACATTCTCTCTCTCTTACATACTCTCTCTCTATTACATTCTCTCTCTTTCTCACATTCTCTCTCTCACATTCTCTCTCTCTATTACATTCTCTCTCTCGCGAATTCTCTCTCTCTATTACATTCTCTCTCTCTCACATTCTCTCAATCTATTACATTCTCTCTCACATACTCTCTCTCTATTACATTCTCTCTCTCTCACATTCTCTCAATCTATTACATTCTCTCTCTCTCACATTCTCTCTCTCACACATTCTCTCTCTGTATTACATTCTCTCTCTCTCACATTCTCTCTCTCTATTACATTCTCTCTCCCTCACATTATCTCTCTCTATTACATTCTCTCTCATATTCTCTCTCTATTACATTCTCTCTCTCTCACATTCTCTCTCTCTATTACATTCTCTCTCTCTATTACATTCTCTCTCTCGCACATTCTCTCTCTCTATTACATTCTCACTTTCTCACTTTCTCTCTCTCTATTACATTGGTTCTCTCACACACACATTCTCTCTCTATTACATTCTCTCTCTCTATTACATTCTCTCTCTCACATTCTCTCTCTCTCTATTACATTCTCTCTCTCACATTCTCTCTCTCTATTATTCTTTCTCTCTCACATTCTCTCTCTCTATTACATCTCTCTCTCACATTCTCTATCTCTCATATTCTCTCTATTACATTCTCTCTCTCTCACATTCTCTCTCTATTACATTCTCTCTCTCTTTATTACATTCTCTCTCTCTCTCACACATTCTCTCTCTCTCTCACACACACACATTCTCTTTCTCTCTCGCACACTCTCTCTCTCTCGCACACTCTCTCTCTCTCGCATACTCTCTCTCTGTCGCACATTCTCTCTCTCACACATCCTCTCTCTCTCATATTCTCTCTCTCATATTCTCTCTCTCTCACATTCTCTCTCTCTATTACATTCTCTCTCTCTCTAATTCTTTCTCTCTATTACATTCTCTCCCTCACATTCTCTCTCTCTTATTACATTCTCTCTCTCACACATTCTCTCTCTATTACATTCTCTGTCTCTCACATTCTCTCTCTCATTCTCTCTCTCTATTACATTCTCTCTCTCACATTCTCTCTATTACATTCTCTCTCTCTCACATTATCTCTATTACATTCTCTGACTCACACATTCTCTCTCTCTATTACATTCTCTCTCACATACTCTCTCTCTATTACATTCTCTCTCTCTCACATTCTCTCAATGTATTACATTCTGTCTCTCACACATTCTCTCTCTGTATTACATTCTCTCTCTCTCACATTCTCTCTCTCTATTACATTCTCTCATGTCAGTCTCTTTCTCTGTTACATTCTCTCTCACATTATCTCTCTCTATTACATTCTCTCTCACATTCTCTCTCTCTATTACATTCTTTCTCTTTCTCACATTCTCTCTCTATTACATTCTCTCTCTCTATTACATTGTCTCTCTCACACACACATTCTCTCTCTCTATTACATTCTCTCTCTTTATTACATTCTCTCTCTCTCACATTCTCTCTCTCTCTATTACATTCTCTCTCTCTATTACATTCTCTCTCTCACAGATTCTCTCTCTCTATTACATTCTCTCTCTCTCTCACATTCTCTCTTACATTCTCTCTCTCTCACATTCTCTCTCTATTACATTCTCTCTCTCACTCACTCACATTCTCTTTCTCTCTCTCAAACATTCTCTCTCTCTGTATTACATTCTCTCTCTCTCACACATTCTCTCTCTCACATTATCTCTCTCTATTAAATTCTCTCTCTCTCACATTCTCTCACTATTACATTCTCTCCCTCTATTACATTCTCTCTCTCTCTCACATTCTCTATTACATTTTCTCTCTTTCACATTCTCTATTACATTTTCTCTCTCTCACATTCTCTCTCTATTACATTCTCTCGCTCTCACACACACTCATTCTCTTTCTCTCTCTCTCACATTCTCTCTCTCTCTGTATTACTTTCTCTCTCTCACACACATTCTCTCTCTCTCACATTCTCTCTATTAAATTCTCTCTCTCTCACATTCTCTCTCTATTACATTATCTCTCTCACATTCTCTATTACATTCTCTCTCTCTCACATTCTCTCTCTATTACATTCTCTCTCTCTCTCTCACACACACACACATTCTCTTTCTCTCTCGCACACTCTCTCTCTCTCGCACACTCTCTCTCTCTCACACGTTCTCTCTCTCACACATTCTCTCTCTCATATTCTCTCTCTCACACATTCTCTCTCTCTATTACATTCTCTCTCTCTCTAATTCTTTCTCTCTATTACATTCTCTCCCTCACATTCTCTCTCTCTTATTACATTCTCTCTCTCACACATTCTCTCTCTCTCACATTCTCTCTCTCTCTCACATTATCTCTATTACATTCTCTCTCACACACATTCTCTCTCTCTGTTACATTCTCTCTCTCTATTACATTCTCTCACTCACACATTCTCTCTCTCTATGACATTCTCTCTCTCTATTACATTCTCTCTCACATACTCTCTCTCTATTACATTCTCTCTCTCTCACATTCTCTCAATCTATTACATTCTCTCACACATTCTCTCTCTCTCACATTCTCTCACTCTCACAGTCTCTTTCTCTATTACATTCTCTCTCACATTATCTCTCTATTACATTCTCTCTCTCTCACATTCTCTCAATCTATTACATTCTCTCTCACATTCTCTCTCTCACACATTCTCTCTCTCTCGCATTCTCTCTCTCTATTACATTCTCTCACTCTCACAGTCTCTTTCTCTATTACATTCTCTCTCACATTATCTCTCTCTATTACATTCTCTCTCACATTCTCTCTCTATTACATTCTCTCTCTATTACATTCTCTCTCTTTCTCACATTCTCTCTCTATTACATTGTCTCTCTCTCTCACATTCTCTCTCTCTTTTACATTCTCTCTCTCTCTTACATTGTCTCTCTCACACACACATTCTCTCTCTATTACATTCTCTCTCTCAATTACATTCTCTCTCTCACAGATTCTCTCTCTCTATTACATTCTCTCTCTCACATTCTCTCTCTCTCTGTTACATTCTCTCTCTCACATTCTTTATCTCTCATATTCTCTATTACATTCTCTCTCTCTCTATTACATTCTCTCTCTCACACACATTCTCTCTCTCTCTCTCACACACATTCTCTTTCTCTCTCACACACTCTCTCTCTGTCGCACATTCTCTCTCTCACACATTCTCTCTCTGTCATATTCTCTCTCTCTATTACATTCTCTCTCTCTATTACATTCTCTCTCTCTCTAATTCTTTCTCGCTATTACATTCTCTCCCTCACATTCTCTCTTATTACATTCTCTCTCACACACATTCTCTTGCTCTCTCGCACACTCTCTCTCTGTCGCACATTCTCTCTCTCTCGCACATTCTCTCTCTCACACATTCTCTCTCTGTCATATTCTCTCTCTCTAACACATTCTCTCTCTCTATTACATTCTCTCCCTCACATTCTCTCTTATTACATTCTCTCTCTCACACATTCTCTCTCTATTACATTCTCTGTCTCTCACATTCTCTCTCTCATTCTCTCTCTCTTATTACATTCTCTCTCTCCCACATTCTCTCACTATTACATTCTCTCTCTCACATTCTCTCTATTACATTCTCTCTCTCACACATTATCTCTATTACATTCTCTCTCTCACACATTCTCTCTCTCTGTTACATTCTCTCTCTCTATTACATTCTCTCTCTCACATTCTCTGACTCACACATTCTCTCTCTCTATTACATTCTCTCTCACATACTCTCTCTCTATTACATTCTCTCTCTCTCACATTCTCTCTCTCTCACATTCTCTCAATCTATTACATTCTCTCTCTCACACATTCTCTCTCTGTATTACATTCTCTCTCTCTCACATTCTCTCTCTCTATTACATTCTCTCACTCTCACAGTCTCTTTCTCTGTTACATTCTCTCTCACATTATCTCTATTACATTCTCTCTCACATTCTCTCTCTATTACATTCTCTCTCTCTATTACATTCTCTCTCTTTCTCACATTCTCTCTCTCACATTCTCTCTCTCTATTACATTCTCTCTCTCGCACATTCTCTCTCTCTATTACATTCTCTCTCTCTCACATTCTCTCTCTTTTACGTTCTCTCTCTCTATTACATTCTCTCTCTCTCACATTCTCTCAATCTATTACATTCTCTCTCTCTCACATTCTCTCAATCTATTACATTCTCTCTCTCTCACATTCTCTCTCTCACACATTCTCTCTCTGTATTACATTCTCTCTCTCTCACATTCTCTCTCTCTATTACATTCTCTCTCTCTCACATTATCTCTCTCTATTACATTCTCTCTCATATTCTCTCTCTATTACATTCTCTCTATCACACATTCTCTCTCTCTATTACATTCTCTCTCTCTATTACATTCTCTCTCTTTCTCACATTCTCTCTCTCACATTCTCTCTCTATTACATTGTCTCTCTCTCTCACATTCTCTCTCTCTCACATTCTCTCTCTCTATTACATTGTCTCTCTCACACACACATTCTCTCTCTATTACATTCTCTCTCTCTATTACATTCTCTCTCTCACATTCTCTCTCTCTATTACATTCTCTCTCTCACAGATTCTCTCTCTCTCTTACATTCTCTCTCTCACATTCTCTCTCTCTATTATTCTTTCTCTCTCACATTCTCTCTCTGTATTACATTCTCTCTCTCACATTCTCTATCTCTCATATTCTCTCTATTACATTCTCTCTCTCTCTCTCACATTCTCTCTCTATTACATTCTCTCTCTCTCACACACATTCTCTCTCTCTCACACACACATACATTCTCTTTCTCTCTCGCACACTCTCTCTCTCTCGCACTCGCTCTCTCTCTCGCACACTCTCTCTCTCGCATACTCTCTCTCTGTCGCACATTCTCTCTCTCACACATCCTCTCTTTCTCATATTCTCTCTCTCATATTCTCTCTCTCTCACATTCTCTCTCTCTATTACATTCTCTCTCTCTCTAATACTTTCTCTCTATTACATTCTCTCCCTCACATTCTCTCTCTCTTATTACATTCTCTCTCTCACACATTCTCTCTCTATTACATTCTCTGTCTCTCACATTCTCTCTCTCATTCTCTCTCTCTATTACATTCTCTCTCTCACATTCTCTCTATTACATTCTCTCTCTCTCACATTATCTCTATTACATTCTCTCTCTCACACATTCTCTCTCTCTGTTACATTCTCTCTCTCTATTACATTCTCTCTCTCTATTACATTCTCTGACTCACACATTCTCTCTCTCTATTACATTCTCTCTCACATACTCTCTCTCTATTACATTCTCTCTCTCTCACATTCTCTCAATGTATTACATTCTCTCACACATTCTCTCTCTGTATTACATTCTCTCTCTCTCACGTTCTCTCTCTCTATTACATTCTCTCACTCTCAGTCTCTTTCTCTGTTACATTCTCTCTCACATTATCTCTCTCTATTACATTCTCTCTCACATTCTCTCTCTATTACATTCTCTCTCTCTCACATACTCTCTCTCTATTACACTCTCTCTCTTTCTCACAATCTGTCTCTATTACATTCTCTCTCTCTATTACATTGTCTCTCTCTCACACACATTCTCTCTCTCTATTACATTCTCTCTCTCGCACATTCTCTCTCTCTATTACATTCTCTCTCTTTATTACATTCTCTCTCTCTGTTACATTCTCTCTCTCACAGATTCTCTCTCTCTATTACATTCTCTCTCTCTCACATTCTCTCTTACATTCTCTCTCTCTCACATTCTCTCTCTATTACATTCTCTCTCTCACTCACACACATTCTCTTTCTCTCTCTCAAACATTCTCTCTCTCTGTATTACATTCTCTCTCTCTCACACATTCTCTCTCTCACATTCTCTCTCTCTATTAAATTCTCTCTCTCTCACATTCTCTCTCACATTCTCTCACTATTACATTCTCTCTCTCACATTCTCTATTACATTTTCTCTCTCTCACATTCTCTATTACATTTTCTCTCTCTCACATTCTCTCTCTATTACATTCTCTCTCGCTCTCACACAAACACATTCTCTTTCTCTCTCTCTCACATTCTCTCTCTCTCTGTATTACATTCTCTCTCTCACACACATTCTCTCTCTCTCACATTCTCTCTCTCTATTAAATTCTCTCTCTCTCACATTCTCTCTCAATTACATTATCTCTCTCACATTCTCTATTACGTTCTCTCTCTCTCACGTTGTCTCTCTATTACATTCTCTCTCTCTCTCTCACACACACACACATTCTCTTTCTCTCTCGCACACTCTCTCTCTCTCGCACACTCTCTCTCTCACACGTTCTCTCTCTCACACATTCTCTCTCTCTCATATTCTCCCTCTATTACATTCTCTCTCTCATATTCTCTCTCTCTCCCACTCTCTCTCTATTACATTTTCTCTCTCTCTCTAATTCTTTCTCTCTATTACATTCTCTCCCTCACATTCTCTCTCTCTTATTACATTCTCTCTCTCACACATTCGCTCTCTCTATTACATTCTCTCTCTCACATTCTCTCTCTCCCACATTATCTCTATTACATTCTCTCTCACACACATTCTCTATCTCTGTTACATTCTCTCTCTCTATTACATTCTCTCACTCACACATTCTCTCTCTCTATAACATTCTCTCTCTCTCACATTATCTCTATTACATTCTCTCTCACACACATTCTCTCTCTCTGTTACATTCTCTCTCTCTATTACATTCTCTCACTCACACATTCTCTCTCTCTATTACATTTTCGCTCTCTCTATTACATTCTCTCTCACATACTCTCTCTCTATTACATTCTCTCTCTCTCACATTCTCTCAATCTATTACATTCTCTCACACATTCTCTCTGTATTACATTCTCTCTCTCTCACATTCTCTCACTCTCACAGTCTCTTTCTCTATTACATTCTCTCTCACACATTCTCTCTCTGTATTACATTCTCTCTCTCACTTACACACATTCTCTTTCTCTCTCTCAAACATTCTCTCTCTCTGTATTACATTCTCTCTCTCTCACACATTCTCTCTCTCACATTCTCTCTCTCTATTAAATTCTCTCTCTCTCACATTCTCTCTCACATTCTCTCACTATTACATTCTCTCTCTCACATTCTCTATTACATTTTCTCTCTCTCACATTCTCTCTCTCTATTACATTCTCTCCCTCACATTCTCTCTTATTACATTCTCTCTCTCACACATTCTCTCTCTATTACATTCTCTGTCTCTCACATTCTCTCTCTCATTCTCTCTCTCTTATTACATTCTCTCTCTCCCACATTCTCTCACTATTACATTCTCTCTCTCACATTCTCTCTATTACATTCTCTCTCTCACACATTATCTCTATTACATTCTCTCTCTCACACATTCTCTCTCTCTGTTACATTCTCTCTCTCTATTACATTCTCTCTCTCACATTCTCTGACTCACACATTCTCTCTCTCTATTACATTCTCTCTCACATACTCTCTCTCTATTACATTCTCTCTCTCTCACATTCTCTCTCTCTCACATTCTCTCAATCTATTACATTCTCTCTCTCACACATTCTCTCTCTGTATTACATTCTCTCTCTCTCACATTCTCTCTCTCTATTACATTCTCTCACTCTCACAGTCTCTTTCTCTGTTACATTCTCTCTCACATTATCTCTATTACATTCTCTCTCACATTCTCTCTCTATTACATTCTCTCTCTCTATTACATTCTCTCTCTTTCTCACATTCTCTCTCTCACATTCTCTCTCTCTATTACATTCTCTCTCTCGCACATTCTCTCTCTCTATTACATTCTCTCTCTCTCACATTCTCTCTCTTTTACGTTCTCTCTCTCTATTACATTCTCTCTCTCTCACATTCTCTCAATCTATTACATTCTCTCTCTCTCACATTCTCTCAATCTATTACATTCTCTCTCTCTCACATTCTCTCTCTCACACATTCTCTCTCTGTATTACATTCTCTCTCTCTCACATTCTCTCTCTCTATTACATTCTCTCTCTCTCACATTATCTCTCTCTATTACATTCTCTCTCATATTCTCTCTCTATTACATTCTCTCTATCACACATTCTCTCTCTCTATTACATTCTCTCTCTCTATTACATTCTCTCTCTTTCTCACATTCTCTCTCTCACATTCTCTCTCTATTACATTGTCTCTCTCTCTCACATTCTCTCTCTCTCACATTCTCTCTCTCTATTACATTGTCTCTCTCACACACACATTCTCTCTCTATTACATTCTCTCTCTCTATTACATTCTCTCTCTCACATTCTCTCTCTCTATTACATTCTCTCTCTCACAGATTCTCTCTCTCTCTTACATTCTCTCTCTCACATTCTCTCTCTCTATTATTCTTTCTCTCTCACATTCTCTCTCTGTATTACATTCTCTCTCTCACATTCTCTATCTCTCATATTCTCTCTATTACATTCTCTCTCTCTCTCTCACATTCTCTCTCTATTACATTCTCTCTCTCTCACACACATTCTCTCTCTCTCACACACACATACATTCTCTTTCTCTCTCGCACACTCTCTCTCTCTCGCACTCGCTCTCTCTCTCGCACACTCTCTCTCTCGCATACTCTCTCTCTGTCGCACATTCTCTCTCTCACACATCCTCTCTTTCTCATATTCTCTCTCTCATATTCTCTCTCTCTCACATTCTCTCTCTCTATTACATTCTCTCTCTCTCTAATACTTTCTCTCTATTACATTCTCTCCCTCACATTCTCTCTCTCTTATTACATTCTCTCTCTCACACATTCTCTCTCTATTACATTCTCTGTCTCTCACATTCTCTCTCTCATTCTCTCTCTCTATTACATTCTCTCTCTCACATTCTCTCTATTACATTCTCTCTCTCTCACATTATCTCTATTACATTCTCTCTCTCACACATTCTCTCTCTCTGTTACATTCTCTCTCTCTATTACATTCTCTCTCTCTATTACATTCTCTGACTCACACATTCTCTCTCTCTATTACATTCTCTCTCACATACTCTCTCTCTATTACATTCTCTCTCTCTCACATTCTCTCAATGTATTACATTCTCTCACACATTCTCTCTCTGTATTACATTCTCTCTCTCTCACGTTCTCTCTCTCTATTACATTCTCTCACTCTCAGTCTCTTTCTCTGTTACATTCTCTCTCACATTATCTCTCTCTATTACATTCTCTCTCACATTCTCTCTCTATTACATTCTCTCTCTCTCACATACTCTCTCTCTATTACACTCTCTCTCTTTCTCACAATCTGTCTCTATTACATTCTCTCTCTCTATTACATTGTCTCTCTCTCACACACATTCTCTCTCTCTATTACATTCTCTCTCTCGCACATTCTCTCTCTCTATTACATTCTCTCTCTTTATTACATTCTCTCTCTCTGTTACATTCTCTCTCTCACAGATTCTCTCTCTCTATTACATTCTCTCTCTCTCACATTCTCTCTTACATTCTCTCTCTCTCACATTCTCTCTCTATTACATTCTCTCTCTCACTCACACACATTCTCTTTCTCTCTCTCAAACATTCTCTCTCTCTGTATTACATTCTCTCTCTCTCACACATTCTCTCTCTCACATTCTCTCTCTCTATTAAATTCTCTCTCTCTCACATTCTCTCTCACATTCTCTCACTATTACATTCTCTCTCTCACATTCTCTATTACATTTTCTCTCTCTCACATTCTCTATTACATTTTCTCTCTCTCACATTCTCTCTCTATTACATTCTCTCTCGCTCTCACACAAACACATTCTCTTTCTCTCTCTCTCACATTCTCTCTCTCTCTGTATTACATTCTCTCTCTCACACACATTCTCTCTCTCTCACATTCTCTCTCTCTATTAAATTCTCTCTCTCTCACATTCTCTCTCAATTACATTATCTCTCTCACATTCTCTATTACGTTCTCTCTCTCTCACGTTGTCTCTCTATTACATTCTCTCTCTCTCTCTCACACACACACACATTCTCTTTCTCTCTCGCACACTCTCTCTCTCTCGCACACTCTCTCTCTCACACGTTCTCTCTCTCACACATTCTCTCTCTCTCATATTCTCCCTCTATTACATTCTCTCTCTCATATTCTCTCTCTCTCCCACTCTCTCTCTATTACATTTTCTCTCTCTCTCTAATTCTTTCTCTCTATTACATTCTCTCCCTCACATTCTCTCTCTCTTATTACATTCTCTCTCTCACACATTCGCTCTCTCTATTACATTCTCTCTCTCACATTCTCTCTCTCCCACATTATCTCTATTACATTCTCTCTCACACACATTCTCTATCTCTGTTACATTCTCTCTCTCTATTACATTCTCTCACTCACACATTCTCTCTCTCTATAACATTCTCTCTCTCTCACATTATCTCTATTACATTCTCTCTCACACACATTCTCTCTCTCTGTTACATTCTCTCTCTCTATTACATTCTCTCACTCACACATTCTCTCTCTCTATTACATTTTCGCTCTCTCTATTACATTCTCTCTCACATACTCTCTCTCTATTACATTCTCTCTCTCTCACATTCTCTCAATCTATTACATTCTCTCACACATTCTCTCTGTATTACATTCTCTCTCTCTCACATTCTCTCACTCTCACAGTCTCTTTCTCTATTACATTCTCTCTCACACATTCTCTCTCTGTATTACATTCTCTCTCTCACTTACACACATTCTCTTTCTCTCTCTCAAACATTCTCTCTCTCTGTATTACATTCTCTCTCTCTCACACATTCTCTCTCTCACATTCTCTCTCTCTATTAAATTCTCTCTCTCTCACATTCTCTCTCACATTCTCTCACTATTACATTCTCTCTCTCACATTCTCTATTACATTTTCTCTCTCTCACATTCTCTCTCTCTATTACATTCTCTCCCTCACATTCTCTCTTATTACATTCTCTCTCTCACACATTCTCTCTCTATTACATTCTCTGTCTCTCACATTCTCTCTCTCATTCTCTCTCTCTTATTACATTCTCTCTCTCCCACATTCTCTCACTATTACATTCTCTCTCTCACATTCTCTCTATTACATTCTCTCTCTCACACATTATCTCTATTACATTCTCTCTCTCACACATTCTCTCTCTCTGTTACATTCTCTCTCTCTATTACATTCTCTCTCTCACATTCTCTGACTCACACATTCTCTCTCTCTATTACATTCTCTCTCACATACTCTCTCTCTATTACATTCTCTCTCTCTCACATTCTCTCTCTCTCACATTCTCTCAATCTATTACATTCTCTCTCTCACACATTCTCTCTCTGTATTACATTCTCTCTCTCTCACATTCTCTCTCTCTATTACATTCTCTCACTCTCACAGTCTCTTTCTCTGTTACATTCTCTCTCACATTATCTCTATTACATTCTCTCTCACATTCTCTCTCTATTACATTCTCTCTCTCTATTACATTCTCTCTCTTTCTCACATTCTCTCTCTCACATTCTCTCTCTCTATTACATTCTCTCTCTCGCACATTCTCTCTCTCTATTACATTCTCTCTCTCTCACATTCTCTCTCTTTTACGTTCTCTCTCTCTATTACATTCTCTCTCTCTCACATTCTCTCAATCTATTACATTCTCTCTCTCTCACATTCTCTCAATCTATTACATTCTCTCTCTCTCACATTCTCTCTCTCACACATTCTCTCTCTGTATTACATTCTCTCTCTCTCACATTCTCTCTCTCTATTACATTCTCTCTCTCTCACATTATCTCTCTCTATTACATTCTCTCTCATATTCTCTCTCTATTACATTCTCTCTATCACACATTCTCTCTCTCTATTACATTCTCTCTCTCTATTACATTCTCTCTCTTTCTCACATTCTCTCTCTCACATTCTCTCTCTATTACATTGTCTCTCTCTCTCACATTCTCTCTCTCTCACATTCTCTCTCTCTATTACATTGTCTCTCTCACACACACATTCTCTCTCTATTACATTCTCTCTCTCTATTACATTCTCTCTCTCACATTCTCTCTCTCTATTACATTCTCTCTCTCACAGATTCTCTCTCTCTCTTACATTCTCTCTCTCACATTCTCTCTCTCTATTATTCTTTCTCTCTCACATTCTCTCTCTGTATTACATTCTCTCTCTCACATTCTCTATCTCTCATATTCTCTCTATTACATTCTCTCTCTCTCTCTCACATTCTCTCTCTATTACATTCTCTCTCTCTCACACACATTCTCTCTCTCTCACACACACATACATTCTCTTTCTCTCTCGCACACTCTCTCTCTCTCGCACTCGCTCTCTCTCTCGCACACTCTCTCTCTCGCATACTCTCTCTCTGTCGCACATTCTCTCTCTCACACATCCTCTCTTTCTCATATTCTCTCTCTCATATTCTCTCTCTCTCACATTCTCTCTCTCTATTACATTCTCTCTCTCTCTAATACTTTCTCTCTATTACATTCTCTCCCTCACATTCTCTCTCTCTTATTACATTCTCTCTCTCACACATTCTCTCTCTATTACATTCTCTGTCTCTCACATTCTCTCTCTCATTCTCTCTCTCTATTACATTCTCTCTCTCACATTCTCTCTATTACATTCTCTCTCTCTCACATTATCTCTATTACATTCTCTCTCTCACACATTCTCTCTCTCTGTTACATTCTCTCTCTCTATTACATTCTCTCTCTCTATTACATTCTCTGACTCACACATTCTCTCTCTCTATTACATTCTCTCTCACATACTCTCTCTCTATTACATTCTCTCTCTCTCACATTCTCTCAATGTATTACATTCTCTCACACATTCTCTCTCTGTATTACATTCTCTCTCTCTCACGTTCTCTCTCTCTATTACATTCTCTCACTCTCAGTCTCTTTCTCTGTTACATTCTCTCTCACATTATCTCTCTCTATTACATTCTCTCTCACATTCTCTCTCTATTACATTCTCTCTCTCTCACATACTCTCTCTCTATTACACTCTCTCTCTTTCTCACAATCTGTCTCTATTACATTCTCTCTCTCTATTACATTGTCTCTCTCTCACACACATTCTCTCTCTCTATTACATTCTCTCTCTCGCACATTCTCTCTCTCTATTACATTCTCTCTCTTTATTACATTCTCTCTCTCTGTTACATTCTCTCTCTCACAGATTCTCTCTCTCTATTACATTCTCTCTCTCTCACATTCTCTCTTACATTCTCTCTCTCTCACATTCTCTCTCTATTACATTCTCTCTCTCACTCACACACATTCTCTTTCTCTCTCTCAAACATTCTCTCTCTCTGTATTACATTCTCTCTCTCTCACACATTCTCTCTCTCACATTCTCTCTCTCTATTAAATTCTCTCTCTCTCACATTCTCTCTCACATTCTCTCACTATTACATTCTCTCTCTCACATTCTCTATTACATTTTCTCTCTCTCACATTCTCTATTACATTTTCTCTCTCTCACATTCTCTCTCTATTACATTCTCTCTCGCTCTCACACAAACACATTCTCTTTCTCTCTCTCTCACATTCTCTCTCTCTCTGTATTACATTCTCTCTCTCACACACATTCTCTCTCTCTCACATTCTCTCTCTCTATTAAATTCTCTCTCTCTCACATTCTCTCTCAATTACATTATCTCTCTCACATTCTCTATTACGTTCTCTCTCTCTCACGTTGTCTCTCTATTACATTCTCTCTCTCTCTCTCACACACACACACATTCTCTTTCTCTCTCGCACACTCTCTCTCTCTCGCACACTCTCTCTCTCACACGTTCTCTCTCTCACACATTCTCTCTCTCTCATATTCTCCCTCTATTACATTCTCTCTCTCATATTCTCTCTCTCTCCCACTCTCTCTCTATTACATTTTCTCTCTCTCTCTAATTCTTTCTCTCTATTACATTCTCTCCCTCACATTCTCTCTCTCTTATTACATTCTCTCTCTCACACATTCGCTCTCTCTATTACATTCTCTCTCTCACATTCTCTCTCTCCCACATTATCTCTATTACATTCTCTCTCACACACATTCTCTATCTCTGTTACATTCTCTCTCTCTATTACATTCTCTCACTCACACATTCTCTCTCTCTATAACATTCTCTCTCTCTCACATTATCTCTATTACATTCTCTCTCACACACATTCTCTCTCTCAGTTACATTCTCTCTCTCTATTACATTCTCTCACTCACACATTCTCTCTCTCTATTACATTTTCGCTCTCTCTATTACATTCTCTCTCACATACTCTCTCTCTATTACATTCTCTCTCTCTCACATTCTCTCAATCTATTACATTCTCTCACACATTCTCTCTGTATTACATTCTCTCTCTCTCACATTCTCTCACTCTCACAGTCTCTTTCTCTATTACATTCTCTCTCACACATTCTCTCTCTGTATTACATTCTCTCTCTCTCACATTCTCTCAATCTATTACATTCTCTCTCTCTCACATTCTCTCTCTCACACATTCTCTCTCTGTATTACATTCTCTCACTCTCACATTCTCTCTCTCTATTACATTCTCTCACTCTCACAGTCTCTTTCTCTATTACATTCTCTCTCACATTATCTCTCTCTATTACATTCTCCCTCACATTCTCTCTCTCTATTACATTCTCTCTCTCTCTCACATTCTCTCTCTATTACATTGTCTCTCTCTCTCACATTCTCTGTCTCTATTACATTCTCTCTCTCTATTACATTGTCTCTCTCACACACACATTCTCTCTCTCTATTACATTCTCTCTCTCAATTACATTCTCTCTCTCACAGATTCTCTCTCTCTATTACATTCTCTCTCTCACATTCTCTCTCTCTCTGTTACATTCTCTCTCTCACATTCTTTATCTCTCATATTCTCTATTACATTCTCTCTCTCTCTATTACATTCTCTCTCTCACACACATTCTCTCTCTCTCTCTCTCACACACATTCTCTTGCTCTCTCGCACACTCTCTCTCTGTCGCACATTCTCTCTCTCTCGCACACTCTCTCTCTCTCGCACACTCTCTCTCTCGCATACTCTCTCTCTGTCGCACATTCTCTCTCTCACACATCCTCTCTCTCACACATCCTCTCTCTCTCATATTCTCTCTCTCTCACATTCTCTCTCTATTACATTCTCTCTCTCTCTAATTCTTTCTCTCTATTACATTCTCTCCCTCACATTCTCTCTCTCTTATTACATTCTCTCTCTCACACATTCTCTCTCTATTACATTCTCTGTCTCTCACATTCTCTCTCTCATTCTCTCTCTCTATTACATTCTCTCTCTCACATTCTCTCTATTACATTCTCTCTCTCTCACATTATCTCTATTACATTCTCTCTCTCACACATTCTCTCTCTCTGTTACATTCTCTCTCTCTATTACATTCTCTCTCTCTATTACATTCTCTGACTCACACATTCTCTCTCTCTATTACATTCTCTCTCACATACTCTCTCTCTATTACATTCTCTCTCTCTCACATTCTCTCAATGTATTACATTCTCTCACACATTCTCTCTCTGTATTACATTCTCTCTCTCTCACGTTCTCTCTCTCTATTACATTCTCTCACTCTCAGTCTCTTTCTCTGTTACATTCTCTCTCACATTATCTCTCTCTATTACATTCTCTCTCACATTCTCTCTCTATTACATTCTCTCTCTCTCACATACTCTCTCTCTATTACACTCTCTCTCTTTCTCACAATCTGTCTCTATTACATTCTCTCTCTCTATTACATTGTCTCTCTCTCACACACATTCTCTCTCTCTATTACATTCTCTCTCTCGCACATTCTCTCTCTCTATTACATTCTCTCTCTTTATTACATTCTCTCTCTCTGTTACATTCTCTCTCTCACAGATTCTCTCTCTCTATTACATTCTCTCTCTCTCACATTCTCTCTTACATTCTCTCTCTCTCACATTCTCTCTCTATTACATTCTCTCTCTCACTCACACACATTCTCTTTCTCTCTCTCAAACATTCTCTCTCTCTGTATTACATTCTCTCTCTCTCACACATTCTCTCTCTCACATTCTCTCTCTCTATTAAATTCTCTCTCTCTCACATTCTCTCTCACATTCTCTCACTATTACATTCTCTCTCTCACATTCTCTATTACATTTTCTCTCTCTCACATTCTCTATTACATTTTCTCTCTCTCACATTCTCTCTCTATTACATTCTCTCTCGCTCTCACACAAACACATTCTCTTTCTCTCTCTCTCACATTCTCTCTCTCTCTGTATTACATTCTCTCTCTCACACACATTCTCTCTCTCTCACATTCTCTCTCTCTATTAAATTCTCTCTCTCTCACATTCTCTCTCAATTACATTATCTCTCTCACATTCTCTATTACGTTCTCTCTCTCTCACGTTGTCTCTCTATTACATTCTCTCTCTCTCTCTCACACACACACACATTCTCTTTCTCTCTCGCACACTCTCTCTCTCTCGCACACTCTCTCTCTCACACGTTCTCTCTCTCACACATTCTCTCTCTCTCATATTCTCCCTCTATTACATTCTCTCTCTCATATTCTCTCTCTCTCCCACTCTCTCTCTATTACATTTTCTCTCTCTCTCTAATTCTTTCTCTCTATTACATTCTCTCCCTCACATTCTCTCTCTCTTATTACATTCTCTCTCTCACACATTCGCTCTCTCTATTACATTCTCTCTCTCACATTCTCTCTCTCCCACATTATCTCTATTACATTCTCTCTCACACACATTCTCTATCTCTGTTACATTCTCTCTCTCTATTACATTCTCTCACTCACACATTCTCTCTCTCTATAACATTCTCTCTCTCTCACATTATCTCTATTACATTCTCTCTCACACACATTCTCTCTCTCTGTTACATTCTCTCTCTCTATTACATTCTCTCACTCACACATTCTCTCTCTCTATTACATTTTCGCTCTCTCTATTACATTCTCTCTCACATACTCTCTCTCTATTACATTCTCTCTCTCTCACATTCTCTCAATCTATTACATTCTCTCACACATTCTCTCTGTATTACATTCTCTCTCTCTCACATTCTCTCACTCTCACAGTCTCTTTCTCTATTACATTCTCTCTCACACATTCTCTCTCTGTATTACATTCTCTCTCTCTCACATTCTCTCAATCTATTACATTCTCTCTCTCTCACATTCTCTCTCTCACACATTCTCTCTCTGTATTACATTCTCTCACTCTCACATTCTCTCTCTCTATTACATTCTCTCACTCTCACAGTCTCTTTCTCTATTACATTCTCTCTCACATTATCTCTCTCTATTACATTCTCCCTCACATTCTCTCTCTCTATTACATTCTCTCTCTCTCTCACATTCTCTCTCTATTACATTGTCTCTCTCTCTCACATTCTCTGTCTCTATTACATTCTCTCTCTCTATTACATTGTCTCTCTCACACACACATTCTCTCTCTCTATTACATTCTCTCTCTCAATTACATTCTCTCTCTCACAGATTCTCTCTCTCTATTACATTCTCTCTCTCACATTCTCTCTCTCTCTGTTACATTCTCTCTCTCACATTCTTTATCTCTCATATTCTCTATTACATTCTCTCTCTCTCTATTACATTCTCTCTCTCACACACATTCTCTCTCTCTCTCTCTCACACACATTCTCTTGCTCTCTCGCACACTCTCTCTCTGTCGCACATTCTCTCTCTCTCG
Source organism: Chiloscyllium punctatum (assembly GCF_047496795.1). Taxonomy (NCBI): domain Eukaryota; kingdom Metazoa; phylum Chordata; class Chondrichthyes; order Orectolobiformes; family Hemiscylliidae; genus Chiloscyllium; species Chiloscyllium punctatum. The sequence goes on along the minus strand of NC_092742.1, from coordinate 3,811,160 downwards.
CACATTCTCTCTCTCACACATTCTCTCTCTGTCATATTCTCTCTCTCTCTAATTCTTTCTCGCTATTACATTCTCTCCCTCACATTCTCTCTTATTACATTCTCTCTCTCACACATTCTCTCTCTATTACATTCTCTGTCTTTCACATTCTCTCTCTCATTCTCTCTCTCTTATTACATTCTCTCTCTCACACATTCTCTCACTATTACATTCTCTCTATTACATTCTCTCTCTCACACATTATCTCTATTACATTCTCTCTCTCACACATTCTCTCTCTCTGTTACATTCTCTCTCTCTGTTACATTCTCTCTCTCTATTACATTCTCTCTCTCACATTCTCTCTCTCTATTACATTCTCTGACTCACACATTCTCTCTCTCTATTACATTCTCTCTCACATACTCTCTCTCTATTACATTCTCTCTCTCTCTCACATTCTCTCAATGTATTACATTCTCTCTCTCACACATTCTCTCTCTGTATTACATTCTCTCTCTCTCACATTCTCTCTCTCTATTACCATTCTCTCACACTCACAGTCTCTTTCTCTGTTACATTCTCTCTCACATCTCTCTCTATTACATTCTCTCTCACATTCTCTCTCTATTACATTCTCTCTCTCACATACTCTCTCTATTACATTCTCTCTCTTTCTCACATTCTCTCTCTCACATTCTCTCTCCATTACAATCTCTCTCTCTATTACATTCTCTCTCTCGCACATTCTCTCTCTCTATTACATGCTCTGTCTGTCTCACATTCTCTCTCTCTTTTACATTCTCTCTCTCTATTACATTCTCTCTTTCTCACATTCTCTCTCTCTATTACATTGTCTCTCTCACACACGCATTCTCTCTCTCTATTACATTCTCTCTCTCTATTACATTCTCTCTCTCACAGATTCTCTCTCTCTATTACACTCTCTCTCTCTCACATTCTCTCTCTCTATTATTCTTTCTCTCTCTCACATTCTCTCTCCCTATTACATTCTCTCTCTCTATTACATTCTCTCTCTCACATTCTCTATCTCTCACATTCTCTCTATTACATTTTCTCTCTCTCTCACATTCTCTCTCTATTACATTCTCACTCTCACACATTCTCTCTCTCTATTACATTCTCTCTCTCTGTTACATTCTCTCTTTCTCACATTCTCTCTCTCACATTCTCTCTCTCTTACATTTTCTCTCTTTCTCACATTCTCTCTCTCTCACATTCTCTCTCTCTTTTACATTCTCTCTCTCTATTACATTGTCTCTCTCACACACACATTCTCTCTCTCTATTACATTCTCTCTCTCTATTACATTCTCTCTCACACATTCTCTCTCTCTATTATTCTTTCTCTCTCACATTCTCTCTCTCTCTGTTACATTCTCTCTCTCACATTCTCTCTCTCACATTCTCTATCTCTCATATTCTCTCTCTATTACATTCTCTCTCTCACTATTACATTCTCTTTCTCTCTCGCACACTCTCTCTCTCTCGCACACTCTCTCTCTCTCGCACATTCTCTCTCTCACACATTCTGTCTCTCTCATATTCTCTCTCTCTCACATTCTCTCTCTCTATTACATTCTCTGACTCACACATTCTCTCTCTCTATTACATTCTCTCTCACATACTCTCTCTCTATTACATTCTCTCTCTCTCACATTCTCTCTCTCTCACATTCTCTCAATCTATTACATTCTCTCTCACACACATTCTCTCTCTGTATTACATTCTCTCTCTCTCACATTCTCTCTCTCTATTACATTCTCTCACTCTCACAGTCTCTTTCTCTGTTACATTCTCTCTCACATTCTCTCTCTCTATTACATTCTCTCTCTCGCGCATTCTCTCTCTCTATTACATTCTCTCTCTCTCACATTCTCTCAATCTATTACATTCTCTCTCACATACTCTCTCTCTATTACATTCTCTCTCTCTCACATTCTCTCAATCTATTACATTCTCTCTCTCTCACATTCTCTCTCTCACACATTCTCTCTCTGTATTACATTCTCTCTCTCTCACATTCTCTCTCTCTATTACATTCTCTCTCCCTCACATTATCTCTCTCTATTACATTCTCTCTCATATTCTCTCTCTATTACATTCTCTCTCTCTCACATTCTCTCTCTCTATTACATTCTCTCTCTCGCACATTCTCTCTCTCTATTACATTCTCACTTTCTCACATTCTCTCTCTCTATTACATTGTTTCTCTCACACACACATTCTCTCTCTATTACATTCTCTCTCTCTATTACATTCTCTCTCTCACATTCTCTCTCTCTCTATTACATTCTCTCTCTCACATTCTCTCTCTCTATTATTCTTTCTCTCTCACATTCTCTCTCTCTATTACATTCTCTCTCTCACATTCTCTATCTCTCATATTCTCTCTATTACATTCTCTCTCTCTCTCACATTCTCTCTCTATTACATTCTCTCTCTCTTTATTACATTCTCTCTCTCTCTCACACATTCTCTCTCTCTCTCACACACACACATTCTCTTTCTCTCTCGCACACTCTCTCTCTCTCGCACACGCTCTCTCTCGCACACTCTCTCTCTCTCGCATACTCTCTCTCTGTCGCACATTCTCTCTCTCACACATCCTCTCTGTCTCATATTCTCTCTCTCATATTCTCTCTCTCTCACATTCTCTCTCTCTATTACATTCTCTCTCTCTCTAATTCTTTCTCTCTATTACATTCTCTCCCTCACATTCTCTCTCTCTTATTACATTCTCTCTCTCACACATTCTCTCTCTATTACATTCTCTGTCTCTCACATTCTCTCTCTCATTCTCTCTCTCTATTACATTCTCTCTCTCACATTCTCTCTATTACATTCTCTCTCTCTCACATTATCTCTATTACATTCTCTGACTCACACATTCTCTCTCTCTATTACATTCTCTCTCACATACTCTCTCTCTATTACATTCTCTCTCTCTCACATTCTCTCAATGTATTACATTCTCTCTCTCACACATTCTCTCTCTGTATTACATTCTCTCTCTCTCACATTCTCTCTCTCTATTACATTCTCTCATCTCAGTCTCTTTCTCTGTTACATTCTCTCTCACATTATCTCTCTCTATTACATTCTCTCTCACATTCTCTCTCACATACTCTCTCTCTATTACATTCTTTCTCTTTCGCACATTCTCTCTCTATTACATTCTCTCTCTCTATTACATTGTCTCTCTCACACACACATTCTCTCTCTCTATTACATTCTCTCTCTATTACATTCTCTCTCTCTATTACATTCTCTCTCTTTATTACATTCTCTCTCTCTCACATTCTCTCTCTCTATTACATTCTCTCTCTCACAGATTCTCTCTCTCTATTACATTCTCTCTCTCTCTCACATTCTCTCTTACATTCTCTCTCTCTCACATTCTCTCTCTATTACATTCTCTCTCACACTCACACACATTCTCTTTCTCTCTCTCAAACATTCTCTCTCTCTGTATTACATTCTCTCTCTCTCACACATTCTCTCTCTCACATTATCTCTCTCTATTAAATTCTCTCTCTCTCACATTCTCTCACTATTACATTCTCTCCCTCTATTACATTCTCTCTCTCTCTCACATTCTCTATTACATTTTCTCTCTTTCACATTCTCTATTACATTTTCTCTCTCTCACATTCTCTCTCTATTACATTCTCTCGCTCTCACACACACTCATTCTCTTTCTCTCTCTCTCACATTCTCTCTCTCTCTGTATTACTTTCTCTCTCTCACACACATTCTCTCTCTCTCACATTCTCTCTATTAAATTCTCTCTCTCTCACATTCTCTCTCTATTACATTATCTCTCTCACATTCTCTATTACATTCTCTCTCTATTACATTCTCTCTCTCTCTCTCACACACACACACATTCTCTTTCTCTCTCGCACACTCTCTCTCTCTCTCGCACACTCTCTCTCTCTCACACGTTCTCTCTCTCACACATTCTCTCTCTCTCATATTCTCTCTCTCTCACATTCTCTCTCTCTATTACATTCTCTCTCTCTCTAATTCTTTCTCTCTATTACATTCTCTCCCTCACATTCTCTCTCTCTTATTACATTCTCTCTCTCACACATTCTCTCTCTCTCACATTCTCTCTCTCTATTACATTCTCTCTCTCTCTCACATTATCTCTATTACATTCTCTCTCACACACATTCTCTCTCTCTGTTACATTCTCTCTCTCTATTACATTCTCTCACTCACACATTCTCTCTCTCTATGACATTCTCTCTCCCTATTACATTCTCTCTCACATACTCTCTCTCTATTACATTCTCTCTCTCTCACATTCTCTCAATCTATTACATTCTCTCACACATTCTCTCTCTCTCACATTCTCTCACTCTCACAGTCTCTTTCTCTATTACATTCTCTCTCACATTATCTCTCTATTACATTCTCTCTCTCTCACATTCTCTCAATCTATTACATTCTCTCTCACATTCTCTCTCACACATTCTCTCTCTCTCGCATTCTCTCTCTATTACATTCTCTCAATCTCACAGTCTCTTTCTCTATTACATTCTCTCTCACATTATCTCTCTCTATTACATTCTCTCTCACATTCTCTCTCTATTACATTCTCTCTCTATTACATTCTCTCTCTTTCTCACATTCTCTCTCTATTACATTGTCTCTCTCTCTCACATTCTCTCTCTTTTTTACATTCTCTCTCTCTCACATTCTGTCTCTCTATTACATTGTCTCTCTCACACACACATTCTCTCTCTCTATTACATTCTCTCTCTCAATTACATTCTCTCTCTCACAGATTCTCTCTCTCTATTATATTCTCTCTCTCACATTCTCTCTCTCTCTGTTACATTCTCTCTCTCACATTCTTTATCTCTCATATTCTCTATTACATTCTCTCTCTCTCTATTACATTCTCTCTCTCACACACATTCTCTCTCTCTCTCTCTCACACACATTCTCTTTCTCTCTCACACACTCTCTCTCTGTCGCACATTCTCTCTCTCACACATTCTCTCTCTGTCATATTCTCTCTCTCTATTACATTCTCTCTCTCTATTACATTCTCTCTCTCTCTAATTCTTTCTCGCTATTACATTCTCTCCCTCACATTCTCTCTTATTACATTCTCTCTCTCACACATTCTCTCTCTATTACATTCTCTGTCTCTCACATTCTCTCTCTCATTCTCTCTCTCTTATTACATTCTCTCTCTCACACATTCTCTCACTATTACATTCTCTCTCTCACATTCTCTCTATTACATTCTCTCTCTCACACATTATCTCTATTAAATTCTCTCTCTCACACATTCTCTCTCTCTGTTACATTCTCTCTCTATTACATTCTCTCTCTCACATTCTCTGACTCACACATTCTCTCTCTCTATTACATTCTCTCTCACATACTCTCTCTCTATTACATTCTCTCTCTCTCACATTCTCTCTCTCTCACATTCTCTCAATCTATTACATTCTCTCTCTCACACATTCTCTCTCTGTATTACATACTCTCTCTCTCACATTCTCTCTCTCTATTACATTCTCTCACTCTCACAGTCTCTTTCTCTGTTACATTCTCTCTCACATTATCTCTATTACATTCTCTCTCACATTCTCTCTCTATTACATTCTCTCTCTCTATTACATTCTCTCTCTTTCTCACATTCTCTCTCTCACATTCTCTCTCTCTATTACATTCTCTCTCTCGCACATTCTCTCTCTCTATTACATTCTCTCTCTCTCACATTCTCTCTCTTTTACGTTCTCTCTCTCTATTACATTCTCTCTCTCTCACATTCTCTCAATCTATTACATTCTCTCTCTCACACATTCTCTCTCTCACACATTCTCTCTCTGTATTACATTCTCTCTCTCTCACATTCTCTCTCTCTCACATTCTCTCAATCTATTACATTCTCTCTCTCTCACATTCTCTCTCTCACACATTCTCTCTCTGTATTACATTCTCTCTCTCTCACATTCTCTCTCTCTATTACATTCTCTCTCTCTCACATTCTCTCTCACACATTCTCTCTCTCTCGCATTCTCTCTCTATTACATTCTCTCAATCTCACAGTCTCTTTCTCTATTACATTCTCTCTCACATTATCTCTCTCTATTACATTCTCTCTCATATTCTCTCTCTATTACATTCTCTCTATCACACATTCTCTCTCTCTATTACATTCTCTCTCTCTATTACATTCTCTCTCTTTCTCACATTCTCACTCTCACATTCTCTCTCTATTACATTGTCTCTCTCTCTCACATTCTCTCTCTCTCTTACATTGTCTCTCTCACACACACATTCTCTCTCTATTACATTCTCTCTCTCTATTACATTCTCTCTCTCACATTCTCTCTCTCTATTACATTCTCTCTCTCACAGATTCTCTCTCTCTATTACATTCTCTCTGTCACATTCTCTCTCTATTATTCTTTCTCTCTCACATTCTCTCTCTGTATTACATTCTCTCTCTCACATTCTCTATCTCTCATATTCTCTCTATTACATTCTCTCTCTCTCTCTCACATTCTCTCTCTATTACATTCTCTCTCTCTCTATTACATTCTCTCTCTCTCACACACATTCTCTCTCTCTCACACACACACACATTCTCTTTCTCTCTCGCACACTCTCTCTCTCTCGCACTCGCTCTCTCTCTCGCACACTCTCTCTCTGTCGCACATTCTCTCTCTCACACATCCTCTCTCTCTCATATTCTCTCTCTCATATTCTCTCTCTCTCACATTCTCTCTCTCTATTACATTCTCTCTCACATACTCTCTCTCTATTACATTCTCTCTCTCTCACATTCTCTCAATGTATTACATTCTCTCTCTCACACATTCTCTCTGTGTATTACATTCTCTCTCTCTCACATTCTCTCTCTCTCTTACATTCTCTCATCTCAGTCTCTTTCTCTGTTACATTCTCTCTCACATTATCTCTCTCTATTACATTCTCTCTCACATTCTCTCTCACATACTCTCTCTCTATTACATTCTTTCTCTTTCTCACATTCTCTCTCTATTACATTCTCTCTCTCTATTACATTGTCTCTCTCACACACACATTCTCTCTCTCTATTACATTCTCTCTCTATTACATTCTCTCTCTCTATTACATTCTCTCTCTTTATTACATTCTCTCTCTGTATTACATTCTCTCTCTCACAGATTCTCTCTCTCTATTACATTCTCTCTCTCTCTCACATTCTCTCTTACATTCTCTCTCTGTCACATTCTCTCTCTATTACATTCTCTCTCACACTCACACACATTCTCTTTCTCTCTCTCAAACATTCTCTCTCTCTGTATTACATTCTCTCTCTCTCACACATTCTCTCTCTCACATTATCTCTCTCTATTAAATTCTCTCTCTCTCACATTCTCTCACTATTACATTCTCTCCCTCTATTACATTCTCTCTCTCTCTCACATTCTCTATTACATTTTCTCTCTTTCACATTCTCTATTACATTTTCTCTCTCTCACATTCTCTCTCTATTACATTCTCTCGCTCTCACACACACTCATTCTCTTTCTCTCTCTCTCACATTCTCTCTCTCTCTGTATTACTTTCTCTCTCTCACACACATTCTCTCTCTCTCACATTCTCTCTATTAAATTCTCTCTCTCTCACATTCTCTCTCTATTACATTATCTCTCTCACATTCTCTATTACATTCTCTCTCTCTCACATTCTCTCTCTATTACATTCTCTCTCTCTCTCTCACACACACACACATTCTCTTTCTCTCTCGCACACTCTCTCTCTCTCTCGCACACTCTCTCTCTCTCACACGTTCTCTCTCTCACACATTCTCTCTCTCTCATATTCTCTCTCTCTCACATTCTCTCTCTCTATTACATTCTCTCTCTCTCTAATTCTTTCTCTCTATTACATTCTCTCCCTCACATTCTCTCTCTCTTATTACATTCTCTCTCTCACACATTCTCTCTCTCTCACATTCTCTCTCTCTATTACATTCTCTCTCTCTCTCACATTATCTCTATTACATTCTCTCTCACACACATTCTCTCTCTCTGTTACATTATCTCTCTCTATTACATTCTCTCACTCACACATTCTCTCTCTCTATGACATTCTCTCTCCCTATTACATTCTCTCTCACATACTCTCTCTCTATTACATTCTCTCTCTCTCACATTCTCTCAATCTATTACATTCTCTCACACATTCTCTCTCTCTCACATTCTCTCACTCTCACAGTCTCTTTCTCTATTACATTCTCTCTCACATTATCTCTCTATTACATTCTCTCTCTCTCACATTCTCTCAATCTATTACATTCTCTCTCACATTCTCTCTCACACATTCTCTCTCTCTCGCATTCTCTCTCTATTACATTCTCTCAATCTCACAGTCTCTTTCTCTATTACATTCTCTCTCACATTATCTCTCTCTATTACATTCTCTCTCACATTCTCTCTCTATTACATTCTCTCTCTATTACATTCTCTCTCTTTCTCACATTCTCTCTCTATTACATTGTCTCTCTCTCTCACATTCTCTCTCTTTTTTACATTCTCTCTCTCTCACATTCTGTCTCTCTATTACATTGTCTCTCTCACACACACATTCTCTCTCTCTATTACATTCTCTCTCTCAATTACATTCTCTCTCTCACAGATTCTCTCTCTCTATTACATTCTCTCTCTCACATTCTCTCTCTCTCTGTTACATTCTCTCTCTCACATTCTTTATCTCTCATATTCTCTATTACATTCTCTCTCTCTCTATTACATTCTCTCTCTCACACACATTCTCTCTCTCTCTCTCTCTCACACACATTCTCTTTCTCTCTCACACACTCTCTCTCTGTCGCACATTCTCTCTCTCACACATTCTCTCTCTGTCATATTCTCTCTCTCTATTACATTCTCTCTCTCTATTACATTCTCTCTCTCTCTAATTCTTTCTCGCTATTACATTCTCTCCCTCACATTCTCTCTTATTACATTCTCTCTCTCACACATTCTCTCTCTATTACATTCTCTGTCTCTCACATTCTCTCTCTCATTCTCTCTCTCTTACTACATTCTCTCTCTCACACATTCTCTCACTATTACATTCTCTCTCTCACATTCTCTCTATTACATTCTCTCTCTCACACATTATCTCTATTAAATTCTCTCTCTCACACATTCTCTCTCTCTGTTACATTCTCTCTCTATTACATTCTCTCTCTCACATTCTCTGACTCACACATTCTCTCTCTCTATTACATTCTCTCTCACATACTCTCTCTCTATTACATTCTCTCTCTCTCACATTCTCTCTCTCTCACATTCTCTCAATCTATTACATTCTCTCTCTCACACATTCTCTCTCTGTATTACATTCTCTCTCTCTCACATTCTCTCTCTCTATTACATTCTCTCACTCTCACAGTCTCTTTCTCTGTTACATTCTCTCTCACATTATCTCTATTACATTCTCTCTCACATTCTCTCTCTATTACATTCTCTCTCTCTATTACATTCTCTCTCTTTCTCACATTCTCTCTCTCTATTACATTCTCTCTCTCGCACATTCTCTCTCTCTATTACATTCTCTCTCTCTCACATTCTCTCTCTTTTACGTTCTCTCTCTCTATTACATTCTCTCTCTCACACATTCTCTCAATCTATTACATTCTCTCTCTCTCACATTCTCTCTCTCACACATTCTCTCTCTGTATTACATTCTCTCTCTCTCACATTCTCTCTCTCTCACATTCTCTCAATCTATTACATTCTCTCTCTCTCACATTCTCTCTCTCACACATTCTCTCTCTGTATTACATTCTCTCTCTCTCACATTCTCTCTCTCTATTACATTCTCTCTCTCTCACATTATCTCTCTCTATTACATTCTCTCTCATATTCTCTCTCTATTACATTCTCTCTATCACACATTCTCTCTCTCTATTACATTCTCTCTCTCTATTACATTCTCTCTCTTTCTCACATTCTCACTCTCACATTCTCTCTCTATTACATTGTCTCTCTCTCTCACATTCTCTCTCTCTCTTACATTGTCTCTCTCACACACACATTCTCTCTCTATTACATTCTCTCTCTCTATTACATTCTCTCTCTCACATTCTCTCTCTCTATTACATTCTCTCTCTCACAGATTCTCTCTCTCTATTACATTCTCTCTCTCACATTCTCTCTCTATTATTCTTTCTCTCTCACATTCTCTCTCTGTATTACATTCTCTCTCTCACATTATCTCTCATATTCTCTCTATTACATTCTCTCTCTCTCTCTCACATTCTCTCTCTATTACATTCTCTCTCTCTCTATTACATTCTCTCTCTCTCACACACATTCTCTCTCTCTCACACACACACACATTCTCTTTCTCTCTCGCACACTCTCTCTCTCTCGCACTCGCTCTCTCTCGCACACTCTCTCTCTGTCGCACATTCTCTCTCTCACACATCCTCTCTCTCTCATATTCTCTCTCTCATATTCTCTCTCTCTCACATTCTCTCTCTCTATTACATTCTCTCTCTCTCTAATACTTTCTCTCTATTACATTCTCTCCCTCACATTCTCTCTCTCTTATTACATTCTCTCTCTCACACATTCTCTCTCTATTACATTCTCTGTCTCTCACATTCTCTCTCTCATTCTCTCTCTCTATTACATTCTCTCTCTCACATTCTCTCTCTCTCACATTATCTCTATTACATTCTCTCTCTCACACATTCTCTCTCTCTATTACATTCTCTCTCTCACATTCTCTCTCTCTATTACATTCTCTGACTCACACATTCTCTCTCTCTATTACATTCTCTCTCACATACTCTCTCTCTATTACATTCTCTCTCACATTCTCTCAATGTATTACATTCTCTCACACATTCTCTCTCTGTATTACATTCTCTCTCACATTCTCTCTCTATTACATTCTCTCTCTCTCACATACTCTCTCTCTATTACACTCTCTCTCTTTCTCACAATCTGTCTCTATTACATTCTCTCTCTCTATTACATTGTCTCTCTCACACACACATTCTCTCTCTCTATTACATTCTCTCTCTCGCACATTCTCTCTCTCTATTACATTCTCTCTCTTTATTACATTCTCTCTCTCTGTTACATTCTCTCTCTCACAGATTCTCTCTCTCTATTACATTCTCTCTCTCTCACATTCTCTCTTACATTCTCTCTCTCTCACATTCTCTCTCTCACTCACACACATTCTCTTTCTCTCTCTCAAACATTCTCTCTCTCTGTATTACATTCTCTCTCTCTCACACATTTTCTCTCTCACATTCTCTCACTCTCAGTCTTTTTCTCTGTTACATTCTCTCTCACATTATCTCTCTCTATTACATTCTCTCTCACATTCTCTCTCTATTACATTCTCTCTCTCTCACATACTCTCTCTCTATTACACTCTCTCTCTTTCTCACAATCTGTCTCTATTACATTCTCTCTCTCTATTACATTGTCTCTCTCACACATACATTCTCTCTCTCTATTACATTCTCTCTCTCGCACATTCTCTCTCTCTATTACATTCTCTCTCTTTATTACATTCTCTCTCTCTGTTACATTCTCTCTCTCACAGATTCTCTCTCTCTATTACATTCTCTCTCTCTCACATTCTCTCTTACATTCTCTCTCTCTCACATTCTCTCTCTCACTCACACACATTCTCTTTCTCTCTCTCAAACATTCTCTCTCTGTATTACATTCTCTCTCTCTCACACATTTTCTCTCTCACATTCTCTCTCTCTATTAAATTCTCTCTCTCTCACATTCTCTCTCACATTCTCTCACTATTACATTCTCTCTCTCTATTACATTCTCTCTCTCTCACATTCTCTATCTCTCACATTCTCTATTACATTTTCTCTCTCTCACATTCTCTCTCTATTACATTCTCTCTCGCTCTCACACAAACACATTCTCTTTCTCTCTCTCTCACATTCTCTCTCTCTCTGTATTACATTCTCTCTCTCACACACATTCTCTCTCTCTCACATTCTCTCTCTCTATTAAATTCTCTCTCTCTCACATTCTCTCTCACATTCTCTCTCAATTACATTATCTCTCTCACATTCTCTATTACATTCTGTCTCTCTCACATTGTCTCTCTATTACATTCTCTCTCTCTCTCTCACACACACACACATTCTCTTTCTCTCTCGCACACTCTCTCTCTCTCGCACACTCTCTCTCTCACACGTTCTCTCTCTCACACATTCTCTCTCTCTCATATTCTCTCTCTCTATTACATTCTCTCTCTCATATTCTCTCTCTCTCCCACTCTCTCTCTATTACATTTTCTCTCTCTCTCTAATTCTTTCTCTCTATTACATTCTCTCCCTCACATTCTCTCTCTCTTATTACATTCTCTCTCTCACACATTCTCTCTCTCTCACATTCGCTCTCTCTATTACATTCTCTCTCTCACATTCTCTCTCTCCATTGCATTCTCTCTCTCTCACATTATCTCTATTACATTCTCTCTCACACACATTCTCTATCTCTGTTACATTCTCTCTCTCTATTACATTCTCTCACTCACACATTCTCTCTCTCTATAACATTCTCTCTCTCTCACATTATCTCTATTACATTCTCTCTCACACACATTCTCTCTCTCTGTTACATTCTCTCTCTCTATTACATTCTCTCACTCACACATTCTCTCTCTCTATTACATTTTCGCTCTCTCTATTACATTCTCTCTCACATACTCTCTCTCTATTACATTCTCTCTCACATTCTCTCAATCTATTACATTCTCTCACACATTCTCTCTCTGTATTACATTCTCTCTCTCTCACACTCACAGTCTCTTTCTCTATTACATTCTCTCTCACACATTCTCTCTCTGTATTACATTCTCTCTCTCTCACATTCTCTCAATCTATTACATTCTCTCTCTCTCACATTCTCTCTCTCACACATTCTCTCTCTGTATTACATTCTCTCTCTCTATTACATTCTCTCACTCTCACAGTCTCTTTCTCTATTACATTCTCTCTCACATTATCTCTCTCTATTACATTCTCCCTCACATTCTCTCTCTCTATTACATTCTCTCTCTCTATTACATTCTCTCTCTTTCTCACATTCTCTCTCTATTACATTGTCTCTCTCTCTCACATTCTCTGTCTCTATTACATTCTCTCTCTCTATTACATTGTCTCTCTCACACACACATTCTCTCTCTCTATTACATTCTCTCTCTCAATTACATTCTCTCTCTCACAGCTTCTCTCTCTCTATTACATTCTCTCTCTCTCTGTTACATTCTCTCTCTCACATTCTTTATCTCTCATATTCTCTATTACATTCTCTCTCTCTCTATTACATTCTCTCTCTCACACATATTCTCTCTCTCTCTCTCTCACACACATTCTCTTTCTCTCTCGCACACTCTCTCTCTGTCGCACATTCTCTCTCTCTCGCACATTCTCTCTCTCACACATTCTCTCTCTGTCATATTCTCTCTCTCTCTAATTCTTTCTCGCTATTACATTCTCTCCCTCACATTCTCTCTTATTACATTCTCTCTCTCACACATTCTCTCTCTATTACATTCTCTGTCTTTCACATTCTCTCTCTCATTCTCTCTCTCTTATTACATTCTCTCTCTCACACATTCTCTCACTATTACATTCTCTCTCTCACATTCTCTCTATTACATTCTCTCTCACACACATTATCTCTATTACATTCTCTCTCTCACACATTCTCTCTCTCTGTTACATTCTCTCTCTCACATTCTCTCTCTCTATTACATTCTCTCTCTCTCACACATTCTCTCAATGTATTACATTCTCTCCCTCACACATTCTCTCTCTGTATTACATTCTCTCTCTCTCACATTCACTCTCTCTATTACATTCTCTCACTCTCACAGTCTCTTTCTCTGTTACATTCTCTCTCACATCTCTCTCTATTACATTCTCTCTCACATTCTCTCTCTATTACATTCTCTCTCTCACATTCTCTCTCTCTATTACATTCTCTCTCTTTCTCACATTCTCTCTCTCACATTCTCTCTCTATTACAATCTCTCTCTCTATTACATTGTCTCTCTCACACACACATTCTCTCTATTACATTCTCTCTCTCGCACATTCTCTCTCTCTATTACATGCTCTCTCTTTATTACATTCTCTCTCTCGCACATTCTCTCTCTCTTTTACATTCTCTCTCTCTATTACATTCTCTCTTTCTCACATTCTCTCTCTCTATTACATTGTCTCTCTCACACACGCATTCTCTCTCTCTATTACATTCTCTCTCTCTATTACATTCTCTCTCTCACAGATTCTCTCTCTCTATTACACTCTCTCTCTCTCACATTCTCTCTCTCTATTATTGTTTCTCTCTCACATTCCCTCTCCGTATTACATTCTCTCTCTCTATTACATTCTCTCTCTCACATTATCTATCTCTCACATTCTCTCTATTACATTTTCTCTCTCTCTCTCACATTCTCTCTCTATTACATTCTCTCTCTCACACATTCTCTCTCTCTATTACATTCTCTCTCTCTATTACATTCTCTCTTTCTCACATTCTCTCTCTATTACATTTTCTCTCTTTCTCACATTCTCTCACTCTCACATTCTCTCTCTCTATTACATTGTCTCTCTCACACACACATTCTCTCTCTCTATTACATTCTCTCTCTCTATTACATTCTCTCTCTCACATTCTCTCACTCTATTATTCTTTCTCTCTCACATTCTCTCTCTCTCTGTTACATTCTCTCTCTCACATTCTCTATCTCTCATATTCTCTCTCTATTACATTCTCTCTCTCTCTATTACATTCTCTTTCTCTCTCGCACACTCTCTCTCTCTCGCACATTCTCTCTCTCACACATTCTGTCTCTCTCATATTCTCTCTCTCTATTACATTCTCTCTCTCTCACATTCTCTCTCTCTATTACATTCTCTGACTCACACATTCTCTCTCTCTATTACATTCTCTCTCACATACTCTCTCTATTACATTCCCTCTCTCACACATTCTCTCTCTCTCACATTCTCTCAATCTATTACATTCTCTCTCACACACATTCTCTCTCTGTATTACATTCTCTCTCTCTATTACATTCTCTCACTCTCACAGTCTCTTTCTCTGTTAAATTCTCTCTCACATTATCTCTCTCTATTACATTCTCTCTCACATTCTCTCTCTATTACATTCTCTCTCTTACATACTCTCTCTCTATTACATTCTCTCTCTTTCTCACATTCTCTCTCTCACATTCTCTCTCTCTATTACATTCTCTCTCTCGCGCATTCTCTCTCTCTATTACATTCTCTCTCTCTCACATTCTCTCTCTGTATTACATTCTCTCTCACATACTCTCTCTCTATTACATTCTCTCTCTCTCACATTCTCTCAATCTATTACATTCTCTCTCTCACACATTCTCTCTCTGTATTACATTCTCTCTCTCTCACATTCTCTCTCTCTATTACATTCTCTCTCCCTCACATTATCTCTCTCTATTACATTCTCTCTCTCAATTACATTCTCTCTCTCACAGATTCTCTCTCTCTATTACATTCTCTCTCTCACATTCTCTCTCTCTATTACATTCTCTCTCTCACATTCTCTCTCTCTATTACATTCTCTCTCTCACATTCTCTCTCTCTCTGTTACATTCTCTCTCTCACATTCTTTATCTCTCATATTCTCTATTACATTCTCTCTCTCTCTCTATTACATTCTCTCTCTCACACACAATCTCTCTCTCTCTCACACACACATTCTCTTTCTCTCTCGCACACTCTCTCTCTGTCGCACATTCTCTCTCTCTCGCACATTCTCTCTCTGTCATATTCTCTCTCTCTAACACATTCTCTCTCTCTATTACATTCTCTCTCTCTCTAATTCTTTCTCGCTATTACATTCTCTCACTCAAATTCTCTCTTATTACATTCTCTCTCTCACACATTCTCTCTCTATTACATTCTCTGTCTCTCACATTCTCTCTCTCATTCTCTCTCTCTTATTACATTCTCTCTCTCACACATTCTCTCACTATTACATTCTCTCTCTCACATTCTCTCTATTATATTCTCTCTCTCACACATTATCTCTATTACATTCTCTCTCTCACACATTCTCTCTCTCTGTTACATTCTCTCTCTCTATTCCATTCTCTCTCTTACATTCTCTCTCTCTATTACATTCTCTGACTCACACATTCTCTCTCTCTATTACATTCTCTCTCACATACTCTCTCTCTATTACATTCTCTCTCTCTCTCACATTCTCTCAATGTATTACATTCTCTCTCTCACACATTCTCTCTCTGTATTACATTCTCTCTCTCTCACATTCTCTCTCTCTATAACATTCTCTCACTCTCACAGTCTCTTTCTCTGTTACATTCTCTCTCACATCTCTCTCTATTACATTCTCTCTCACATTCTCTCTCTATTACATTCTCTCTCTCACATACTCTCTCTATTACATTCTCTCTCTTTCTCACATTCTCTCTCTCACATTCTCTCTCCATTACAATCTCTCTCTCTATTACATTCTCTCTCTCGCACATTCTCTCTCTCTATTACATGGTCTGTCTGTCTCACATTCTCTCTCTCTTTTACATTCTCTCTCTCTATTACATTCTCTCTTTCTCACATTCTCTCTCTCACACACGCATTCTCTCTCTCTATTACATTCTCTCTTTCTATTACATTCTCTCTCTCACAGATTCTCTCTCTCTATTACACTCTCTCTCTCTCACATTCTCTCTCTCTATTATTCTTTCTCTCTCACATTCTCTCTCCATTACAATCTCTCTCTCTATTACATTCTCTCTCTCTATTACATGCTCTGTCTGTCTCACATTCTCTCTCTCTTTTACATTCTCTCTCTCTATTACATTCTCTCTTTCTCACATTCTCTCTCTCTATTACATTGTCTCTCTCACACACGCATTCTCTCTCTCTATTACATTCTCTCTCTCTATTACATTCTCTCTCTCACAGATTCTCTCTCTCTATTACACTCTCTCTCTCTCACATTCTCTCTCTCTATTATTCTTTCTCTCTCACATTCTCTCTCCCTATTACATTCTCTCTCTCTATTACATTCTCTCTCTCACATTCTCTATCTCTCACATTCTCTCTATTACATTTTCTCTCTCTCTCTCACATTCTCTCTCTATTACATTCTCACTCTCACACATTCTCTCTCTCTATTACATTCTCTCTCTCTGTTACATTCTCTCTTTCTCACATTCTCTCTCTCACATTCTCTCTCTATTACATTTTCTCTCTTTCTCACATTCTCTCTCTCTCACATTCTCTCTCTCTTTTACATTCTCTCTCTCTGTTACATTGTCTCTTTCTCACATTCTCTCTCTCACACACGCATTCTCTCTCTCTATTACATTCTCTCTTTCTATTACATTCTCTCTCTCACAGATTCTCTCTCTCTATTACACTCTCTCTCTCACACATTCTCTCTCTCTATTATTCTTTCTCTCTCACATTCTCTCTCCATTACAATCTCTCTCTCTATTACATTCTCTCTCTCTATTACATGCTCTGTCTGTCTCACATTCTCTCTCTCTTTTACATTCTCTCTCTCTATTACATTCTCTCTTTCTCACATTCTCTCTCTCTATTACATTGTCTCTCTCACACACGCATTCTCTCTCTCTATTACATTCTCTCTCCCTATTACATTCTCTCTCTCACAGATTCTCTCTCTCTATTACACTCTCTCTCTCTCACATTCTCTCTCTCTATTATTCTTTCTCTCTCACATTCTCTCTCCCTATTACATTCTCTCTCTCTATTACATTCTCTCTCTCACATTCTCTATCTCTCACATTCTCTCTATTACATTTTCTCTCTCTCTCTCACATTCTCTCTCTATTACATTCTCACTCTCACACATTCTCTCTCTCTATTACATTCTCTCTCTCTGTTACATTCTCTCTTTCTCACATTCTCTCTCTCACATTCTCTCTCTATTACATTTTCTCTCTTTCTCACATTCTCTCTCTCTCACATTCTCTCTCTCTTTTACATTCTCTCTCTATTACATTGTCTCTCTCACACACACATTCTCTCTCTCTATTACATTCTCTCTCTAGATTACATTCTCTCTCTCACATTCTCTCTCTCTATTATTCTTTCTCTCTCACATTCTCTCTCTCTCTGTTACATTCTCTCTCGCACATTCTCTCTCTCTCGCACATTCTCTCTCTCACACATTCTGTCTCTCTCATATTCTCTCTCTCTCACATTCTCTCTCTCTATTACATTCTCTGACTCACACATTCTCTCTCTCTATTACATTCTCTCTCACATACTCTCTCTCTATTACATTCTCTCTCTCTCACATTCTCTCTCTCACATTCTCTCAATCTATTACATTCTCTCTCACACACATTCTCTCTCTGTATTACATTCTCTCTCTCTCACATTCTCTCTCTCTATTACATTCTCTCACTCTCACAGTCTCTTTCTCTGTTACATTCTCTCTCACATTATCTCTCTCTATTACATTCTCTCTCACATTCTCTCTCTATTACATTCTCTCTCTCTTACATACTCTCTCTCTATTACATTCTCTCTCTTTCTCACATTCTCTCTCTCACATTCTCTCTCTCTATTACATTCTCTCTCTCGCGCATTCTCTCTCTCTATTACATTCTCTCTCTCTCACATTCTCTCTCTCTATTACATTCTCTCTCACATACTCTCTCTCTATTACATTCTCTCTCTCTCACATTCTCTCAATCTATTACATTCTCTCTCTCTCACATTCTCTCTCTGTATTACATTCTCTCTCTCTCACATTCTCTCTCTCTATTACATTCTCTCTCCCTCACATTATCTCTCTCTATTACATTCTCTCTCATATTCTCTCTCTATTACATTCTCTCTCTCTCACGTTCTCTCTCTCTATTACATTCTCTCTCTCTATTACATTCTCTCTCTCACATTCTCTCTCTCTATTACATTCTCACTTTCTCACATTCTCTCTCTCTATTACATTGTCTCTCTCACACACATTCTCTCTCTATTACATTCTCTCTCTCTATTACATTCTCTCTCTCACATTCTCTCTCTCACAGATTCTCTCTCCATATTACATTCTCTCTCTCACATTCTCTCTCTCTATTATTCTTTCTCTCTCACATTCTCTCTCTCTATTACATTCTCTCTCTCACATTCTCTATGTCTCATATTCTCTCTATTACATTCTCTCTCTCTCTCTCACATTCTCTCTCTATTACATTCTCTCTCTCTCTATTACATTCTCTCTCTCTCTCACACATTCTCTCTCTCTCTCACACACACACATTCTCTTTCTCTCTCGCACACCCTCTCTCTCTCGCACACGCTCTCTCTCTCGCATACTCTCTCTCTGTCGCACATTCTCTCTCTCACACATCCTCTCTCTCTCATATTCTCTCTCTCATATTCTCTCTCTCTCACATTCTCTCTCTCTATTACATTCTCTCTCTCTCCAATTCTTTCTCTCTATTACATTCTCTCCCTCACATTCTCTCTCTCTTATTACATTCTCTCTCTCACACATTCTCTCTCTATTACATTCTCTGTCTCTCACATTCTCTCTCTCATTCTCTCTCTCTATTACATTCTCTCTCTCACATTCTCTCTCTTACATTCTCTCTCTCTCACATTATCTCTATTACATTCTCTGACTCACACATTCTCTCTCTCTATTACATTCTCTCTCACATACTCTCTCTCTATTACATTCTCTCTCTCTCACATTCTCTCAATGTATTACATTCTCTCTCTCAGACATTCTCTCTCTGTATTACATTCTCTCTCTCTCACATTCTATCTCTCTATTACATTCTCTCACTCTCAGTCTCTTTCTCTGTTACATTCTCTCTCACATTATCTCTCTCTATTACATTCTCTCTCACATTCTCTCTCACATACTCTCTCTCTATTACATTCTTTCTCTTTCTCACATTCTCTCTCTATTACATTCTCTCTCTCTATTACATTCTCTCTCTATTACATTCTCTCTCTCTATTACATTCTCTCTCTTTATTACATTCTCTCTCTCTCACATTCTCTCTCTCTCTATTACATTCTCTCTCTCTATTACATTCTCTCTCTCACAGATTCTCTCTCTCTATTACATTCTCTCTCTCTCTCACATTCTCTCTTACATTCTCTCTCTCTCACATTCTCTCTCTATTACATTCTCTCTCTCACTCACACACATTCTCTTTCTCTCTCTCAAACATTCTCTCTCTCTGTATTACATTCTCTCTCTCTCACACATTCTCTCTCTCAAATTATCTCTCTCTATTAAATTCTCTCTCTCTCACATTCTCTCTCACATTCTCTCACTATTACATTCTCTCCCTCTATTACATTCTCTCTCTCTCTCACATTCTCTATTACATTTTCTCTCTTTCACATTCTCTATTACATTTTCTCTCTCTCACATTCTCTCTCTATTACATTCTCTCGCTCACACACACACTCATTCTCTTTCTCTCTCTCTCACATTCTCTCTCTCTCTGTATTACATTCTCTCTCTCACACACATTCTCTCTCTCTCACATTCTCTCTCTTAAATTCTCTATCTCTCACATTCTCTCTCTATTACATTATCTCTCTCACATTCTCTATTACATTCTCTCTCTCTCACATTCTCTCTCTATTACATTCTCTCTCTCTCTCTCACACACACACATTCTCTTTCTCTCTCGCACACTCTCTCTCTGTCTCGCACACTCTCTCTCTCTCACACGTTCTCTCTCTCACACATTCTCTCTCTCTCATATTCTCTCTCTCTATTACATTCTCTCTCTCATATTCTCTCTCTCTCACATTCTCTCTCTCTATTACATTCTCTCTCTCTCTAATTCTTTCTCTCTATTACATTCTCTCCCTCACATTCTCTCTCTCTTATTTCATTCTCTCTCTCACACATTCTCTCTCTCTCACATTCTCTCTCTCTATTACATTCTTTCTCTTTCTCACATTCTCTCTCTATTACATTCTCTCTCTCTATTACATTGTCTCTCTCACACACACATTCTCTCTCTCTATTACATTCTCTCTCTATTACATTCTCTCTCTCTATTACATTCTCTCTCTTTATTACATTCTCTCTCTCTCACATTCTCTCTCTCTCTATTACATTCTCTCTCTCTATTACATTCTCTCTCTCACAGATTCTCTCTCTCTATTACATTCTCTCTCTCTCTCACATTCTCTCTTACATTCTCTCTCTCTCACATTCTCTCTCTATTACATTCTCTCTCTCACTCACACACATTCTCTTTCTCTCTCTCAAACATTCTCTCTCTCTGTATTACATTCTCTCTCTCTCACACATTCTCTCTCTCAAATTATCTCTCTCTATTAAATTCTCTCTCTCTCACATTCTCTCTCACATTCTCTCACTATTACATTCTCTCCCTCTATTACATTCTCTCTCTCTCTCACATTCTCTATTACATTTTCTCTCTTTCACATTCTCTATTACATTTTCTCTCTCTCACATTCTCTCTCTATTACATTCTCTCGCTCTCACACACACTCATTCTCTTTCTCTCTCTCTCACATTCTCTCTCTCTCTGTATTACATTCTCTCTCTCACACACATTCTCTCTCTCTCACATTCTCTCTATTAAATTCTCTCTCTCTCACATTCTCTCTCTATTACATTATCTCTCTCACATTCTCTATTACATTCTCTCTCTCTCACATTCTCTCTCTATTACATTCTCTCTCTCTCTCACACACACACACATTCTCTTTCTCTCTCTCACACTCTCTCTCTCTCTCGCACACTCTCTCTCTCTCACACGTTCTCTCTCTCACACATTCTCTCTCTCTCATATTCTCTCTCTCTATTACATTCTCTCTCTCACATTCTCTCTCTCTCTCACATTCTCTCTATTACATTCTCTCTCACACACATTCTCTCTCTCTGTTACATTCTCTCTCTCTATTACATTCTCTCACTCACACATTCTCTCTCTCTATTACATTCTCTCTCTCTATTACATTCTCTCTCTCTCACATTCTCTCAATCTATTACATTCTCTCTCACATTCTCTCTCTCACACATTCTCTCTCTCTCGCATTCTCTCTCTCTATTACATTCTCTCAATCTCACAGTCTCTTTCTCTATTACATTCTCTCTCACATTATCTCTCTCTATTACATTCTCTCTCTATTACATTCTCTCTCTCTATTACATTCTCTCTCTCCCTCACATTCTCTCTTATTACATTCTCTCTCTCACACATTCTCTCTCTATTACATTCTCTGTCTCTCACATTCTCTCTCACATTCTCTCTCTATTACATTCTCTCTCTCTATTACATTCTCTCTCTCCCTCACATTCTCTCTTATTACATTCTCTCTCTCACACATTCTCTCACTATTACATTCTCTCTCTCACATTCTCTCTATTACATTCTCTCTCTCACACATTATCTCTATTACATTCTCTCTCTCACACATTCTCTCTCTCTGTTACATTCTC
The DNA here is from genome assembly GCF_047496795.1 of Chiloscyllium punctatum. Taxonomy (NCBI): domain Eukaryota; kingdom Metazoa; phylum Chordata; class Chondrichthyes; order Orectolobiformes; family Hemiscylliidae; genus Chiloscyllium; species Chiloscyllium punctatum. The sequence goes on along the minus strand of NC_092742.1, from coordinate 3,788,644 downwards.
TCTCTCTATTACATTCTCTCTCTCACATTCTCTCTCTCTATTACATTCTCTGACTCACACATTCTCTCTCTCTATTACATTCTCTCTCACATACTCTCTCTCTATTACATTCTCTCTCTCTCTCACATTCTCTCAATGTATTACATTCTTTCTCTCACACATTCTCTCTGTGTATTACATTCTCTCTCTCTCACATTCTCTCTCTCTATTACATTCTCTCACTCTCACAGTCTCTTTCTCTGATACATTCTCTCTCACATCTCTCTCTATTACATTCTCTCTCACATTCTCTCTCTATTACATTCTCTCTCTCACATACTCTCTCTCTATTACATTCTCTCTCTTTCTCACATTCTCTCTCTATTACAATCTCTCTCTCTATTACATTGTCTCTCTCACACACACATTCTCTCTCTCTATTACATTCTCTCTCTCGCACATTCTCTCTCTCTATTACATGCTCTCTCTTTATTACATTCTCTCTGTCTCACATTCTCTCTCTCTTTTACATTCTCTCTCTCTATTACATTCTCTCTTTCTCACATTCTCTCTCTCTATTACATTGTCTCTCTCACACACGCATTCTCTCTCTCTATTACATTCTCTCTCTCTATTACATTCTCTCTCTCACAGATTCTCTCTCTCTATTACACTCTCTCTCTCTCACATTCTCTCTCTCTATTATTCTTTCTCTCTCACATTCTCTCTCCCTATTACATTCTCTCTCTCTATTACATTCTCTCTCTCACATTCTCTATCTCTCACATTCTCTCTATTACATTTTCTCTCCTTCTCTCACATTCTCTCTCTATTACATTATCTTTCTCACACATTCTCTCTCTCTATTACATTCTCTCTCTCTATTACATTCTCTCTTTCTCGCATTCTCTCTCTCACATTCTCTCTCTATTACATTTTCTCTCTTTCTCACATTCTCTCTCTCTTTTACATTCTCTCTCTCTATTACATTGTCTCTCTCACACACACATTCTCTCTCTCTATTACATTTTCTCTCTCTATTACATTCTCTCTCTGTATTATTCTTTCTCTCTCACATTCTCTCTCTCTCTGTTACATTCTCTCTCTCACATTCTCTATCTCTCATATTCTCTCTCTATTACATTCTCTCTCTCTCTATTACATTCTCTTTCTCTCTCGCACACTCTCTCTCTCGCACATTCTCTCTCTCTCGCACATTCTCTCTCTCTCGCACATTCTCTCTCTCACACATTCTGTCTCTTTCATATTCTCTCTCTCTATTACATTCTCTCTCTCATATTCTCTCTCTCTCACATTCTCTCTCTCTATTACATTCTCTGACTCACAGATTCTCTCTCTCTATTACATTCTCTCTCACATACTCTCTCTCTATTACATTCTCTCTCTCTCACATTCTCTCTCTCTCACATTCTCTCAATCTATTACATTCTCTCTCACACACATTCTCTCTCTGTATTACATTCTCTCTCTCTCACATTCTCTCTCTCTATTACATTCTCTCACTCTCACAGTCTCTTTCTCTGTTACATTCTCTCTCACATTATCTCTCTCTATTACATTCTCTCTCACATTCTCTCTCTATTACATTCTCTCTCTCTTACATACTCTCTCTCTATTACATTCTCTCTCTTTCTCACATTCTCTCTCTCACATTCTCTCTCTCTATTACATTGTCTCTCTCGCGCATTCTCTCTCTCTATTACATTCTCTCTCTCTCACATTCTCTCTCTCTATTACATTCTCTCTCACATACTCTCTCTCTATTACATTCTCTCTCTCTCACATTCTCTCAATCTATTACATTCTCTCTCTCTCACATTCTCTCTCTCACACATTCTCTCTCTGTATTACATTCTCTCTCTCTCACATTCTCTCTCTCTATGACATTCTCTCTCCCTCACATTATCTCTCTCTATTACATTCTCTCTCATATTCTCTCTCTATTACATTCTCTCTCTCTATTACATTCTCTCTCTCTATTACATTCTCTCTCTCTCACATTCTCTCTCTCTATTACATTCTCACTTTCTCACATTCTCTCTCTCTATTACATTGTCTCTTTCACACACACATTCTCTCTCTATTACATTCTCTCTCTCTATTACATTCTCTCTCTCACATTCTCTCTCTCACAGATTCTCTCTCTCTATTACATTCTCTCTCTCTATTATTCTTTCTCTCTCACATTCTCTCTCTCTATTACATTCTCTCTCTCACATTCTCTATCTCTCATATTCTCTCTATTACATTCTCTCTCTCTCTCACATTCTCTCTCTATTACATTCTCTCTCTCTCTCTATTACATTCTCTCTCTCTCTCACAGATTCTCTCTCTCTCTCACACACACACATTCTCTTTCTCTCTCGCACACTCTCTCTCTCTCGCACACGCTCTCTCTCTCGCACACTCTCTCTCTCTCGCACACTCTCTCTCTCGCATACTCTCTCTCTGTCGCACATCCTCTCTCTCTCATATTCTCTCTCTCTCACATTCTCTCTCTCTCTAATTCTTTCTCTCTATTACATTCTCTCCCTCACATTCTCTCTCTCTTATTACATTCTCTCTCTCACACATTCTCTCTCTCTCACATTCTCTGTCTCTCACATTCTCTCTCTCATTCTCTCTCTCTATCACATTCTCTCTCTCACATTCTCTCTATTACATTCTCTCCCTCTCACATTATCTCTATTACATTCTCTGACTCACACATTCTCTCTCTCTATTACATTCTCTCTCACATACTCTCTCTCTATTACATTCTCTCTCTCTCACATTCTCTCAATGTATTACATTCTCTCTCTCACACATTCTCTCTCTGTATTACATTCTCTCTCTCTATTACATTCTCTCACTCTCAGTCTCTTTCTCTGTTACATTCTCTCTCACATTATCTCTCTCTATTACATTCTCTCTCACATTCTCTCTCACATACTCTCTCTCTATTACATTCTTTCTCTTTCTCACATTCTCTCTCTATTACATTCTCTCTCTCTATTACATTGTCTCTCTCACACACACATTCTCTCTCTCTATTACATTCTCTCTCTATTACATTCTCTCTCTCTATTACATTCTCTCTCTCTCTATTACATTCTCTCTCTCACAGATTCTCTCTCTCTATTACATTCTCTCTCTCTCACATTCTCTCTTACATTCTCTCTCTCTCACATTCTCTCTCTATTACATTCTCTCTCTCACTCACACACATTCTCTTTCTCTCTCTCAAACATTCTCTCTCTCTGTATTACATTCTCTCTCTCTCACACATTCTCTCTCTCACATTATCTCTCTCTATTAAATTCTCTCTCTCTCACATTCTCTCTCACATTCTCTCACTATTACATTCTCTCCCTTTATTACATTCTCTCTCTCTCTCACATTCTCTATTACATTTTCTCTCTCTCACATTCTCTATTACATTTTCTCTCTCTCACATTCTCTCTCTATTACATTCTCTCGCTCTCACACACACACATTCTCTTTCTCTCTCTCTCACATTCTCTCTCTCTCTGTATTACATTCTCTCTCTCACACACATTCTCTCTCTCTCACATTCTCTCTATTAAATTCTCTCTCTCTCACATTCTCTCTCTATTACATTATCTCTCTCACATTCTCTATTACATTCTCTCTCTCTCACATTCTCTCTCTATTACATTCTCTCTCTCTCTCTCACACACACACACATTCTCTATCTCTCTCGCACACTCTCTCTCTCTCTCGCACACTCTCTCTCACACGTTCTCTCTCTCACACATTCTCTCTCTCTCATATTCTCTCTCTCTATTACATTCTCTCTCTCATATTCTCTCTCTCTCACATTCTCTCTCTCTATTACATTCTCTCTCTCACATTCTCTCTCTCTATTACATTCTCACTTTCTCACATTCTCTCTCTCTATTACATTGTCTCTCTCACACACATTCTCTCTCTATTACATTCTCTCTCTCTATTACATTCTCTCTCTCACATTCTCTCTCTCACAGATTCTCTCTCCATATTACATTCTCTCTCTCACATTCTCTCTCTCTATTATTCTTTCTCTCTCACATTCTCTCTCTCTATTACATTCTCTCTCTCACATTCTCTATCTCTCATATTCTCTCTATTACATTCTCTCTCTCTCTCTCACATTCTCTCTCTCTCACATTCTCTCTCTCTTTTACATTCTCTCTCTCTATTACATTGTCTCTCTCACACACACATTCTCTCTCTCTATTACATTCTCTCTCTCTATTACATTCTCTCTCTCACATTCTCTCTCTCTATTATTCTTTCTCTCTCACATTCTCTCTCTCTCTGTTACATTCTCTCTCTCACATTCTCTATCTCTCATATTCTCTCTCTATTACATTCTCTCTCTCTCTATTACATTCTCTTTCTCTCTCGCACACTCTCTCTCACTCGCACACTCTCTCTCTCTCGCACATTCTTTCTCTCTCGCACATTCTCTCTCTCACACATTCTGTCTCTCTCATATTCTCTCTCTCTATTACATTCTCTGACTCACACATTCTCTCTCTCTATTACATTCTCTCTCTCTCACATTCTCTCTCTCACATTCTCTCAATCTATTACATTCTCTCTCACACACATTCTCTCTCTGTATTACATTCTCTCTCTCACATTCTCTCAATCTATTACATTCTCTCTCACACACATTCTCTCTCTGTATTACATTCTCTCTCTCTCACATTCTCTCTCTCTATTACATTCTCTCACTCTCACAGTCTCTTTCTCTGTTACATTCTCTCTCACATTATCTCTCTCTATTACATTCTCTCTCTCTCTAATTCTTTCTCTCTATTACATTCTCTCCCTCACATTCTCTCTCTCTCTTATTACATTCTCTCTCTCACATTCTCTCTCTCTATTACATTCTCTCTCTCACATTCTCTCTCTCTCTCACATTATCTCTATTACATTCTCTCTCACACACATTCTCTCTCTCTGTTACATTCTCTCTCTCTATTACATTCTCTCACTCACACATTCTCTCTCTCTATTACATTCTCTCTCTCTATTACATTCTCTCAATCTATTACATTCTCTCTCACATTCTCTCTCTCACACATTCTCTCTCTCTCGCATTCTCTCTCTCTATTACATTCTCTCAATCTCACAGTCTCTTTCTCTATTACATTCTCTCTCACCTTATCTCTCTCTATTACATTCTCTCTCACATTCTCTCTCTATTACATTCTCTCTCTCTATTACATTCTCTCTCTCCCTCACATTCTCTCTTATTACATTCTCTCTCTCACACACATTCTCTCTCCATTACATTCTCTGTCTCTCACATTCTCTCTCACATTCTCTCTCTATTACATTCTCTCTCTCTATTACATTCTCTCTCTCCCTCACATTCTCTCTTATTACATTCTCTCTCTCACACATTCTCTCTCTCAAATTCTCTCTATTACATTCTCTCTCTCACACATTATCTCTATTACATTCTCTCTCTCACACATTCTCTCTCTCTGTTACATTCTCTCTCTCTATTACATTCTCTCTCTCACATTCTCTCTCTCTATTACATTCTCTGACTCACACATTCTCTCTCTCTATTACATTCTCTCTCACATACTCTCTCTCTATTACATTCTCTCTCTCTCTCACATTCTCTCAATGTATTACATTCTTTCTCTCACACATTCTCTCTCTGTATTACATTCTCTCTCTCTCACATTCTCTCTCTCTATTACATTCTCTCACTCTCACAGTCTCTTTCTCTGTTACATTCTCTCTCACATCTCTCTCTATTACATTCTCTCTCACATTCTCTCTCTATTACATTATCTCTCTCAGACATTCTCTCTCTCTATTACATTCTCTCTCTCTATTACATTCTCTCTTTCTCGCATTCTCTCTCTCACATTCTCTCTCTATTACATTTTCTCTCTTTCTCACATTCTCTCTTTCTTTTACATTCTCTCTCTCTATTACATTGTCTCTCTCACACACACATTCTCTCTCTCTATTACATTTTCTCTCTCTATTACATTCTCTCTCTGTATTATTCTTTCTCTCTCACATTCTCTCTCTCTCTGTTACATTCTCTCTCTCACATTCTCTATCTCTCATATTCTCTCTCTATTACATTCTCTCTCTCTCTATTACATTCTCTTTCTCTCTCGCACACTCTCTCTCTCGCACATTCTCTCTCTCTCGCACATTCTCTCTCTCACACATTCTGTCTCTTTCATATTCTCTCTCTCTATTACATTCTCTCTCTCATATTCTCTCTCTCTCACATTCTCTCTCTCTATTACATTCTCTGACTCACACATTCTCTCTCTCTATTACATTCTCTCTCACATACTCTCTCTCTATTACATTCTCTCTCTCTCACATTCTCTCTCTCTCACATTCTCTCAATCTATTACATTCTCTCTCACACACATTCTCTCTCTGTATTACATTCTCTCTCTCTCACATTCTCTCTCTCTATTACATTCTCTCACTCTCACAGTCTCTTTCTCTGTTACATTCTCTCTCACATTATCTCTCTCTATTACATTCTCTCTCACATTCTCTCTCTATTACATTCTCTCTCTCTTACATACTGTCTCTCTATTACATTCTCTCTCTTTCTCACATTCTCTCTCTCACATTCTCTCTCTCTATTACATTGTCTCTCTCGTGCATTCTCTCTCTCTATTACATTCTCTCTCTCTCACATTCTCTCTCTCTATTACATTCGCTCTCACATACTCTCTCTCTATTACATTCTCTCTCTCTCACATTCTCTCAATCTATTACATTCTCTCTCTCACACATTCTCTCTCTGTATTACATTCTCTCTCTCTCACATTCTCTCTCTCTATTACATTCTCTCTCCCTCACATTATCTCTCTCTATTACATTCTCTCTCATATTCTCTCTCTATTACATTCTCTCTCTCTATTACATTCTCTCTCTCTCACATTCTCTCTCTCTATTACATTCTCACTTTCTCACATTCTCACTCTCTATTACATTGTCTCTCTCACACACATTCTCTCTCTCTCACATTCTCTCTATTAAATTCTCTCTCTCTCACATTCTCTCTCTATTACATTATCTCTCTCACATTCTCTATTACATTCTCTCTCTCTCACATTCTCTCTCTATTACATTCTCTCTCTCTCTCTCTCACACACACACACATTCTCTTTCTCTCTCGCACACTCTCTCTCTCTCTCGCACACGCTCTCTCTCTCGCACACTCTCTCTCTCTCGCACACTCTCTCTCTCGCATACTCTCTCTCTGTCGCACATTCTCTCTCTCACACATCCTCTCTCTCACACATCCTCTCTCTCTCATATTCTCTCTCTCTCACATTCTCTCTCTATTACATTCTCTCTCTCTCTAATTCTTTCTCTCTATTACATTCTCTCCCTCACATTCTCTCTCTCTTATTACATTCTCTCTCTCACACATTCTCTCTCTATTACATTCTCTGTCTCTCACATTCTCTCTCTCATTCTCTCTCTCTATTACATTCTCTCTCTCACATTCTCTCTATTACATTCTCTCTCTCTCACATTATCTCTATTACATTCTCTGACTCACACATTCTCTCTCTCTATTACATTCTCTCTCACATACTCTCTCTCTATTACATTCTCTCTCTCTCACATTCTCTCAATGTATTACATTCTCTCTCTCACACATTCTCTCTCTCTATTACATTCTCTCTCTCTCACATTCTCTCTCTCTATTACATTCTCTCACTCTCAGTCTCTTTCTCTGTTACTTCTCTCTCACATTATCTCTCTCTATTACATTCTCTCTCACATACTCTCTCTCTATTACATTCTTTCTCTTTCTCACATTCTCTCTCTATTACATTCTCTCTCTCTATTACATTGTCTCTCTCACACACACATTCTCTCTCTCTATTACATTCTCTCTCTATTACATTCTCTCTCTCTATTACATTCTCTCTCTATTACATTCTCTCTCTCTATTACATTCTCTCTCTCTCACATTCTCTCTTACATTCTCTCTCTCTCACATTCTCTCTGTATTACATTCTCTCTCTCACTCACACACATTCTCTTTCTCTCTCTCAAACATTCTCTCTCTCTGTATTACATTCTCTCTCTCTCACACATTCTCTCTCTCTCTATTAAATTCTCTCTCTCACATTCTCTCACTATTACATTCTCTCCCTCTATTACATTCTCTCTCTCTCTCACATTCTCTATTACATTTTCTCTCTCTCACATTCTCTATTACATTTTCTCTCTCTCACATTCTCTCTCTATTACATTCTCTCGCTCTCACACACACACATTCTCTTTCTCTCTCTCTCACATTCTCTCTCTCTCTGTATTACATTCTCTCTCTCACACACATTCTCTCTCTCTCACATTCTCTCTATTAAATTCTCTCTCTCTCACATTCTCTCTCTATTACATTATCTCTCTCACATTCTCTATTACATTCTCTCTCTCTCACATTCTCTCTCTATTACATTCTCTCTCTCTCTCTCACACACACACACATTCTCTTTCTCTCTCGCACACTCTCTCTCTCTCGCACACTCTCTCTCTCTCACACGTTCTCTCTCTCACACATTCTCTCTCTCTCTCATATTCTCTCTCTCTATTACATTCTCTCTCTCATATTCTCTCTCTCTCACATTCTCTCTCTCTATTACATTCTCTCTCTCTCTAATTCTTTCTCTCTATTACATTCTCTCCCTCACATTCTCTCTCTCACACATTCTCTCTCTCTCACATTCTCTCTCTCTATTACATTCTCTCTCTCACATTCTCTCTCTCTCACATTATCTCTATTACATTCTCTCTCACACACATTCTCTCTCTCTGTTACATTCTCTCTCTCTATTACATTCTCTCACTCACACATTCTCTCTCTCTATTACATTCTCTCTCTCTATTACATTCTCTCTCACATACTCTCTCTCTATTACATTCTCTCTCTTTCACATTCTCTCAATCTATTACATTCTCACACACATTCTCTCTCTGTATTACATTCTCTCTCTCTCACATTCTCTCACTCTCACAGTCTCTTTCTCTATTACATTCTCTCTCACATTATCTCTCTCTATTACATTCTCTCTCTCTATTACATTCTCTCTCTCACATTCTCTCTCTCTATTACATTCTCTGACTCACACGTTCTCTCTCTCTATTACATTCGCTCTCACATACTCTCTCTCTATTACATTCTCTCTCTCTCTCACATTCTCTCAATGTATTACATTCTCTCTCTCACACATTCTCTCTCTGTATTACATTCTCTCTCTCTCACATTCTCTCTCTCTATTACATTCTCTCACTCTCACAGTCTCTTTCTCTGTTACATTCTCTCTCACATCTCTCTCTATTACATTCTCTCTCACATTCTCTCTCTATTACATTCTCTCTCTCACATACTCTCTCTCTATTACATTCTCTCTCTTTCTCACATTCTCTCTCTATTACAATCTCTCTCTCTATTACATTGTCTCTCTCACACACACATTCTCTCTCTCTATTACATTCTCTCTCTCGCACATTCTCTCTCTCTATTACATTCTCTCTCTATTACATTCTCTCTCTCTATTACATTCTCTCTCTCTCACATTCTCTCTCTCTCACATTCTCTCTGTATTACATTCTCTCTCTCACTCACACACATTCTCTTTCTCTCTCTCTATTACATTCTCTCTCTCTCACATTCTCTCTCTCTATTACATTCTCACTTTCTCACATTCTCACTCTCTATTACATTGTCTCTCTCACACACATTCTCTCTCTCTCACATTCTCTCTATTAAATTCTCTCTCTCTCACATTCTCTCTCTATTACATTATCTCTCTCACATTCTCTATTACATTCTCTCTCTCTCACATTCTCTCTCTATTACATTCTCTCTCTCTCTCACACACACACACATTCTCTTTCTCTCTCGCACACTCTCTCTCTCTCTCGCACACGCTCTCTCTCTCGCACACTCTCTCTCTCTCGCACTCTCTCTCTCGCATACTCTCTCTCTGTCGCACATTCTCTCTCTCACACATCCTCTCTCTCACACATCCTCTCTCTCTCATATTCTCTCTCTCTCACATTCTCTCTCTATTACATTCTCTCTCTCTCTAATTCTTTCTCTCTATTACATTCTCTCCCTCACATTCTCTCTCTCTTATTACATTCTCTCTCTCACACATTCTCTCTCTATTACATTCTCTGTCTCTCACATTCTCTCTCTCATTCTCTCTCTCTATTACATTCTCTCTCTCACATTCTCTCTATTACATTCTCTCTCTCTCACATTATCTCTGTTACATTCTCTGACTCACACATTCTCTCTCTCTATTACATTCTCTCTCACATACTCTCTCTCTATTACATTCTCTCTCTCTCACATTCTCTCAATGTATTACATTCTCTCTCTCACACATTCTCTCTCTCTATTACATTCTCTCTCTCTCACATTCTCTCTCTCTATTACATTCTCTCACTCTCAGTCTCTTTCTCTGTTACATTCTCTCTCACATTATCTCTCTCTATTACATTCTCTCTCACATACTCTCTCTCTATTACATTCTTTCTCTTTCTCACATTCTCTCTCTATTACATTCTCTCTCTCTATTACATTGTCTCTCTCACACACACATTCTCTCTCTCTATTACATTCTCTCTCTATTACATTCTCTCTCTCTATTACATTCTCTCTCTATTACATTCTCTCTCTCTATTACATTCTCTCTCTCTCACATTCTCTCTTACATTCTCTCTCTCTCACATTCTCTCTGTATTACATTCTCTCTCTCACTCACACACATTCTCTTTCTCTCTCTCAAACATTCTCTCTCTCTGTATTACATTCTCTCTCTCACACATTCTCTCTCTCTCTATTAAATTCTCTCTCTCACATTCTCTCACTATTACATTCTCTCTCTCTCTCACATTCTCTATTACATTTTCTCTCTCTCACATTCTCTATTACATTTTCTCTCTCTCACATTCTCTCTCTATTACATTCTCTCGCTCTCACACACACACATTCTCTTTCTCTCTCTCTCACATTCTCTCTCTCTCTGTATTACATTCTCTCTCTCACACACATTCTCTCTCTCTCACATTCTCTCTATTAAATTCTCTCTCTCTCACATTCTCTCTCTATTACATTATCTCTCTCACATTCTCTATTACATTCTCTCTCTCTCACATTCTCTCTCTATTACATTCTCTCTCTCTCTCACACACACACACACATTCTCTTTCTCTCTCGCACACTCTCTCTCTCTCGCACACTCTCTCTCTCTCACACGTTCTCTCTCTCACACATTCTCTCTCTCTCATATTCTCTCTCTCTATTACATTCTCTCTCTCATATTCTCTCTCTCTCACATTCTCTCTCTCTATTACATTCTCTCTCTCTCTAATTCTTTCTCTCTATTACATTCTCTCCCTCACATTCTCTCTCTTTTATTACATTCTCTCTCTCACACATTCTCTCTCTCTCACATTCTCTCTCTCTATTACATTCTCTCTCTCACATTCTCTCTCTCTCACATTATCTCTATTACATTCTCTCTCACACACATTCTCTCTCTCTGTTACATTCTCTCTCTCTATTACATTCTCTCACTCACACATTCTCTCTCTCTATTACATTCTCTCTCTCTATTACATTCTCTCTCTCTCACATTCTCTCACTCTCACAGTCTCTTTCTCTATTACATTCTCTCTCACATTATCTCTCTCTATTACATTCTCTCTCTCTATTACATTCTCTCTCTCACATTCTCTCTCTCTATTACATTCTCTGACTCACACGTTCTCTCTCTCTATTACATTCTCTCTCACATACTCTCTCTCTATTACATTCTCTCTCTCTCTCACATTCTCTCAATGTATTACATTCTCTCTCTCACACATTCTCTCTCTGTATTACATTCTCTCTCTCTCACATTCTCTCTCTCTATTACATTCTCTCACTCTCACAGTCTCTTTCTCTGTTACATTCTCTCTCACATCTCTCTCTATTACATTCTCTCTCACATTCTCTCTCTATTACATTCTCTCTCTCACATACTCTCTCTCTATTACATTCTCTCTCTTTCTCACATTCTCTCTCTATTACAATCTCTCTCTCTATTACATTGTCTCTCTCACACACACATTCTCTCTCTCTATTACATTCTCTCTCTCGCACATTCTCTCTCTCTATTACATGCTCTCTCTTTATTACATTCTCTCTGTCTCACATTCTCTCTCTCTTTTACATTCTCTCTCTCTATTACATTCTCTCTTTCTCACATTCTCTCTCTCTATTACATTGTCTGTCTCACACACGCATTCTCTCTCAATCTATTACATTCTCTCTCTCTCACATTCTCTCTCTCACACATTCTCTCTCTGTATTACATTCTCTCTCTCTCACATTCTCTCTCTCTATCACATTCTCTCACTCTCACAGTCTCTTTCTCTGTTACATTCTCTCTCACATTATCTCTCTCTATTACATTCTCTCTCACATTCTCTCTCTATTACATTCTCTCTCTATTACATACTCTCTCTGTCTCACATTCTCTCTCTCTTTTACATTCTCTCTCTCTATTACATTGTCTCTCTCACACACACATTCTCTCTCTCTATTACATTCTCTCTCTCTATTATTCTTTCTCTCTCACATTCTCTCTCTCTCTGTTACATTCTCTCTCTCACATTCTCTATCTCTCATATTCTCTCTCTATTACATTCTCTCTCTCTCTCTCACACTCTCTCTCTCTCGCACACTCTCTCTCTCGCACATTCTCTCTCTCTCGCACATTCTCTCTCTCACACATACTGTCTCTCTATTACATTCTCTCTCACATACTCTCTCTCTATTACATTCTCTCTCTCTCACATTCTCTCAATCTATTACATTCTCTCTCTCTCACATTCTCTCTCTCACACATTCTCTCTCTGTATTACATTCTCTCTCTCTATTACATTCTCTCTCCCTCACATTATGTCTCTCTATTACATTCTCTCTCATATTCTCTCTCTATTACATTCTCTCTCTCTCACATTCTCTCTCTCTATTACATTCTCTCTCTCTATTACATTCTCTCTCTCTCACATTCTCTCTCTGTATTACATTCTCACTTTCTCACATTCTCTCTCTCTATTACATTGTCTCTCTCACACACACATTCTCTCTCTATTACATTCTCTCTCTCTATTACATTCTCTCTCTCACATTCTCTCTCTCACAGATTCTCTCTCTCTCACATTCTCTCTCTCTATTATTCTTTCTCTCTCACATTCTCTCTCTCTATTACATTCTCTCTCTCACATTCTCTATCTCTCATATTCTCTCTATTACATTCTCTCTCTCTCACATTCTCTCTCTATTACATTCTCTCTCTCTCCATTACATTCTCTCTCTCTCTCACACATTCTCTCTCTCTCTCACACACACACATTCTCTTTCTATCTCACACACTCTCTCACTCTCGCACACGCTCTCTCTCTCGCACACTCTCTCTCTCGCATACTCTCTCTCTGTCGCACATTCTCTCTCTCACACATCCTCTCTCTCTCATATTCTCCTTCTCTCACATTCTCTCTCTCTATTACATTCTCTAGCTCTCTAATTCTTTCTCTCTATTACATTCTCTCCCTCACATTCTCTCTCTCTTATTACATTCTCTGTCTCTCACATTCTCTCTCTCATTCTCTCTCTCTATTACATTCTCTCTCTCACATTCTCTCTATTACATTCTCTCTCTCTCACATTATCTCTATTACATTCTCTGACTCACACATTCTCTCTCTCTATTACATTCTCTCTCACATACTCTCTCTCTATTACATTCTCTCTCTCTCACATTCTCTCAATGTATTACATTCTCTCTCTCACACATTCTCTCTCTCTATTACATTCTCTCTCTCTCACATTCTCTCTCTCTATTACATTCTCTCACTCTCAGTCTCTTTCTCTGTTACATTCTCTCTCACATTATCTCTCTCTATTACATTCTCTCTCACATACTCTCTCTCTATTACATTCTTTCTCTTTCTCACATTCTCTCTCTATTACATTCTCTCTCTCTATTACATTGTCTCTCTCACACACACATTCTCTCTCTCTATTACATTCTCTCTCTATTACATTCTCTCTCTATTACATTCTCTCTCTCTATTACATTCTCTCTCTTTATTACATTCTCTCTCTCACAGATTCTCTCTCTCTCTCTATTACATTCTCTCTCTGTATTACATTCTCTCTCTCTCACATTCTCTCTTACATTCTCTCTCTCTCACATTCTCTCTCTATTACATTCTCTCTCTCACTCACACACATTCTCTTTCTCCCTCTCAAACATTCTCTCTCTGTATTACATTCTCTCTCTCTCACACATTCTCTCTCTCTCTATTAAATTCTCTCTCTCTCACATTCTCTCACTATTACATTCTCTCCCTCTATTACATTCTCTCTCTCTCTCTCACATTCTCTATTACATTTTCTCTCTCTCACATTCTCTATTACATTTTCTCTCTCTCACATTCTCTCTCTATTACATTCTCTCGCTCTCACACACACACATTCTCTTTCTCTCTCTCTCACATTCTCTCTCTCTCTGTATTACATTCTCTCTCTCACACACATTCTCTCTCTCTCACATTCTCTCTATTAAATTCTCTCTCTCTCACATTCTCTCTCTATTACATTATCTCTCTCACATTCTCTATTACATTCTCTCTCTCACACATTCTCTCTCTCTCTCACACACACACACATTCTCTTTCTCTCTCGCACACTCTCTCTCTCGCACACTCTCTCTCTCGCACACTCTCTCTCTCTCACACATTCTCTCTCTCTCGTATTCTCTCTCTCTATTACATTCTCTCTCTCATATTCTCTCTCTCACACATTCTCTCTCTCTATTACATTCTCTCTCTCTCTAATTCTTTCTCTCTATTACATTCTCTCCCTCACATTCTCTCTGTCTTATTACATTCTCTCTCTCACACATTCTCTCTCTCTATTACATTCTCTCTCTCACATTCTCTCTCTCTCTCACATTATCTCTATTACATTCTCTCTCCCACACATTCTCTCTCTCTGTTACATTCTCTCTCTCTATTACATTCTCTCACTCACACATTCTCTCTCTCTATTACATTCTCTCTCTCTATTACATTCTCTCTCACATACTCTCTCTCTATTACATTCTCTCTCTCTCACATTCTCTCAATCTATTACATTCTCTCACACATTCTCTCTCTGTATTATATTCTCTCTCTCTCACATTCTCTCACTCTCACAGTCTCTTTCTCTATTACATTCTCTCTCACATTATCTCTCTCTATTACATTCTCTCTCTCTCACATTCTCTCAATCTATTACATTCTCTCTCTCTCACATTCTCTCTATTACATTCTCTCTCTCTCACATTCTCTCTCTCTATTACATTCTCTCAATCTCACGGTCTCTTTCTCTATTACATTCTCTCTCACATTATCTCTCTCTATTACATTCTCTCTCACATTCTCTCTCTCTATTACATTCTCTCTCTCTATTACATTCTCTCTCTTTCTCACATTCTCTCTCTCTTACATCGTCTCTCTCTCTCACATTCTCTCTCTCTCACATTCTCTCTCTCTATTACATTGTCTCTCTCACACACACATTCTCTCTCTCTATTACATTCTCTCTCACATACTCTCTCTCTATTACATTCTCTCTCTTTCACATTCTCTCAATCTATTACATTCTCACACACATTCTCTCTCTGTATTACATTCTCTCTCTCTCACATTCTCTCACTCTCACAGTCTCTTTCTCTATTACATTCTCTCTCACATTATCTCTCTCTATTACATTCTCTCTCTCTATTACATTCTCTCTCTCACATTCTCTCTCTCTATTACATTCTCTGACTCACACGTTCTCTCTCTCTATTACATTCGCTCTCACATACTCTCTCTCTATTACATTCTCTCACTCTCAGTCTCTTTCTCTGTTACATTCTCTCTCACATTATCTCTCTCTATTACATTCTCTCTCACATACTCTCTCTCTATTACATTCTTTCTCTTTCTCACATTCTCTCTCTATTACATTCTCTCTCTCTATTACATTGTCTCTCTCACACACACATTCTCTCTCTCTATTACATTCTCTCTCTATTACATTCTCTCTCTCTATTACATTCTCTCTCTATTACATTCTCTCTCTCTATTACATTCTCTCTCTCTCACATTCTCTCTTACATTCTCTCTCTCTCACATTCTCTCTGTATTACATTCTCTCTCTCACTCACACACATTCTCTTTCTCTCTCTCAAACATTCTCTCTCTCTGTATTACATTCTCTCTCTCACACATTCTCTCTCTCTCTATTAAATTCTCTCTCTCACATTCTCTCACTATTACATTCTCTCCCTCTATTACATTCTCTCTCTCTCTCACATTCTCTATTACATTTTCTCTCTCTCACATTCTCTATTACATTTTCTCTCTCTCACATTCTCTCTCTATTACATTCTCTCGCTCTCACACACACACATTCTCTTTCTCTCTCTCTCACATTCTCTCTCTCTCTGTATTACATTCTCTCTCTCACACACATTCTCTCTCTCTCACATTCTCTCTATTAAATTCTCTCTCTCTCACATTCTCTCTCTATTACATTATCTCTCTCACATTCTCTATTACATTCTCTCTCTCTCACATTCTCTCTCTATTACATTCTCTCTCTCTCTCTCACACACACACACATTCTCTTTCTCTCTCGCACACTCTCTCTCTCTCGCACACTCTCTCTCTCTCACACGTTCTCTCTCTCACACATTCTCTCTCTCTCATATTCTCTCTCTCTATTACATTCTCTCTCTCATATTCTCTCTCTCTCACATTCTCTCTCTCTATTACATTCTCTCTCTCTCTAATTCTTTCTCTCTATTACATTCTCTCCCTCACATTCTCTCTCTTTTATTACATTCTCTCTCTCACACATTCTCTCTCTCTCACATTCTCTCTCTCTATTACATTCTCTCTCTCACATTCTCTCTCTCTCACATTATCTCTATTACATTCTCTCTCACACACATTCTCTCTCTCTGTTACATTCTCTCTCTCTATTACATTCTCTCACTCACACATTCTCTCTCTCTATTACATTCTCTCTCTCTATTACATTCTCTCTCTCTCACATTCTCTCACTCTCACAGTCTCTTTCTCTATTACATTCTCTCTCACATTATCTCTCTCTATTACATTCTCTCTCTCTATTACATTCTCTCTCTCACATTCTCTCTCTCTATTACATTCTCTGACTCACACGTTCTCTCTCTCTATTACATTCTCTCTCACATACTCTCTCTCTATTACATTCTCTCTCTCTCTCACATTCTCTCAATGTATTACATTCTCTCTCTCACACATTCTCTCTCTGTATTACATTCTCTATCTCTCACATTCTCTCTCTCTATTACATTCTCTCACTCTCACAGTCTCTTTCTCTGTTACATTCTCTCTCACATCTCTCTCTATTACATTCTCTCTCACATTCTCTCTCTATTACATTCTCTCTCTCACATACTCTCTCTCTATTACATTCTCTCTCTTTCTCACATTCTCTCTCTATTACAATCTCTCTCTCTATTACATTGTCTCTCTCACACACACATTCTCTCTCTCTATTACATTCTCTCTCTCGCACATTCTCTCTCTCTATTACATGCTCTCTCTTTATTACATTCTCTCTGTCTCACATTCTCTCTCTCTTTTACATTCTCTCTCTCTATTACATTCTCTCTTTCTCACATTCTCTCTCTCTATTACATTGTCTGTCTCACACACGCATTCTCTCTCAATCTATTACATTCTCTCTCTCTCACATTCTCTCTCTCACACATTCTCTCTCTGTATTACATTCTCTCTCTCTCACATTCTCTCTCTCTATCACATTCTCTCACTCTCACAGTCTCTTTCTCTGTTACATTCTCTCTCACATTATCTCTCTCTATTACATTCTCTCTCACATTCTCTCTCTATTACATTCTCTCTCTATTACATACTCTCTCTGTCTCACATTCTCTCTCTCTTTTACATTCTCTCTCTCTATTACATTGTCTCTCTCACACACACATTCTCTCTCTCTATTACATTCTCTCTCTCTATTATTCTTTCTCTCTCACATTCTCTCTCTCTCTGTTACATTCTCTCTCTCACATTCTCTATCTCTCATATTCTCTCTCTATTACATTCTCTCTCTCTCTCTCACACTCTCTCTCTCTCGCACACTCTCTCTCTCTCGCACATTCTCTCTCTCTCGCACATTCTCTCTCTCACACATACTGTCTCTCTATTACATTCTCTCTCACATACTCTCTCTCTATTACATTCTCTCTCTCTCACATTCTCTCAATCTATTACATTCTCTCTCTCTCACATTCTCTCTCTCACACATTCTCTCTCTGTATTACATTCTCTCTCTCTATTACATTCTCTCTCCCTCACATTATCTCTCTCTATTACATTCTCTCTCATATTCTCTCTCTATTACATTCTCTCTCTCTCACATTCTCTCTCTCTATTACATTCTCTCTCTCTATTACATTCTCTCTCTCTCACATTCTCTCTCTGTATTACATTCTCACTTTCTCACATTCTCTCTCTCTATTACATTGTCTCTCTCACACACACATTCTCTCTCTATTACATTCTCTCTCTCTATTACATTCTCTCTCTCACATTCTCTCTCTCACAGATTCTCTCTCTCTCACATTCTCTCTCTCTATTATTCTTTCTCTCTCACATTCTCTCTCTCTATTACATTCTCTCTCTCACATTCTCTATCTCTCATATTCTCTCTATTACATTCTCTCTCTCTCTCTCACATTCTCTCTCTATTACATTCTCTCTCTCTCCATTACATTCTCTCTCTCTCTCACACATTCTCTCTCTCTCTCACACACACACATTCTCTTTCTATCTCACACACTCTCTCACTCTCGCACACGCTCTCTCTCTCGCACACTCTCTCTCTCGCATACTCTCTCTCTGTCGCACATTCTCTCTCTCACACATCCTCTCTCTCTCATATTCTCTCTCTCATATTCTCCTTCTCTCACATTCTCTCTCTCTATTACATTCTCTCTCTCTCTAATTCTTTCTCTCTATTACATTCTCTCCCTCACATTCTCTCTCTCTTATTACATTCTCTGTCTCTCACATTCTCTCTCTCATTCTCTCTCTCTATTACATTCTCTCTCTCACATTCTCTCTATTACATTCTCTCTCTCTCACATTATCTCTATTACATTCTCTGACTCACACATTCTCTCTCTCTATTACATTCTCTCTCACATACTCTCTCTCTATTACATTCTCTCTCTCTCACATTCTCTCAATGTATTACATTCTCTCTCTCACACATTCTCTCTCTCTATTACATTCTCTCTCTCTCACATTCTCTCTCTCTATTACATTCTCTCACTCTCAGTCTCTTTCTCTGTTACATTCTCTCTCACATTATCTCTCTCTATTACATTCTCTCTCACATACTCTCTCTCTATTACATTCTTTCTCTTTCTCACATTCTCTCTCTATTACATTCTCTCTTTCTATTACATTGTCTCTCTCACACACACATTCTCTCTCTCTATTACATTCTCTCTCTATTACATTCTCTCTCTCTATTACATTCTCTCTCTATTACATTCTCTCTCTCTATTACATTCTCTCTCTCTCACATTCTCTCTTACATTCTCTCTCTCTCACATTCTCTCTGTATTACATTCTCTCTCTCACTCACACACATTCTCTTTCTCTCTCTCAAACATTCTCTCTCTCTGTATTACATTCTCTCTCTCTCACACATTCTCTCTCTCTCTATTAAATTCTCTCTCTCACATTCTCTCACTATTACATTCTCTCCCTCTATTACATTCTCTCTCTCTCTCACATTCTCTATTACATTTTCTCTCTCTCACATTCTCTATTACATTTTCTCTCTCTCACATTCTCTCTCTATTACATTCTCTCGCTCTCACACACACACATTCTCTTTCTCTCTCTCTCACATTCTCTCTCTCTCTGTATTACATTCTCTCTCTCACACACATTCTCTCTCTCTCACATTCTCTCTATTAAATTCTCTCTCTCTCACATTCTCTCTCTATTACATTATCTCTCTCACATTCTCTATTACATTCTCTCTCTCTCACATTCTCTCTCTATTACATTCTCTCTCTCTCTCTCACACACACACACATTCTCTTTCTCTCTCGCACACTCTCTCTCTCTCGCACACTCTCTCTCTCTCACACGTTCTCTCTCTCACACATTCTCTCTCTCTCTCATATTCTCTCTCTCTATTACATTCTCTCTCTCATATTCTCTCTCTCTCACATTCTCTCTCTCTATTACATTCTCTCTCTCTCTAATTCTTTCTCTCTATTACATTCTCTCCCTCACATTCTCTCTCTCACACATTCTCTCTCTCTCACATTCTCTCTCTCTATTACATTCTCTCTCACATACTCTCTCTCTATTACATTCTCTCTCTCTCACATTCTCTCTCTCTCACATTCTCTCAATCTATTACATTCTCTCTCACACACATTCTCTCTCTGTATTACATTCTCTCTCTCTCACATTCTCTCTCTCTATTACATTCTCTCACTCTCACAGTCTCTTTCTCTGTTACATTCTCTCTCACATTATCTCTCTCTATTACATTCTCTCTCACATTCTCTCTCTATTACATTCTCTCTCTCTTACATACTCTCTCTCTATTACATTCTCTCTCTTTCTCACATTCTCTCTCTCACATTCTCTCTCTCTATTACATTGTCTCTCTCGCGCATTCTCTCTCTCTATTACATTCTCTCTCTCTCACATTCTCTCTCTCTATTACATTCTCTCTCACATACTCTCTCTCTATTACATTCTCTCTCTCTCACATTCTCTCAATCTATTACATTCTCTCTCTCTCACATTCTCTCTCTCACACATTCTCTCTCTGTATTACATTCTCTCTCTCTCACATTCTCTCTCTCTATTACATTCTCTGTCTCTCACATTCTCTCTCACATTCTCTCTCTATTACATTCTCTCTCTCTATTACATTCTCTCTCTCCCTCACATTCTCTCTTATTACATTCTCTCTCTCACACATTCTCTCTCTCAAATTCTCTCTATTACATTCTCTCTCTCACACATTATCTCTATTACATTCTCTCTCTCACACATTCTCTCTCTCTGTTACATTCTCTCTCTCTATTACATTCTCTCTCTCACATTCTCTCTCTCTATTACATTCTCTGACTCACACATTCTCTCTCTCTATTACATTCTCTCTCACATACTCTCTCTCTATTACATTCTCTCTCTCTCTCACATTCTCTCAATGTATTACATTCTTTCTCTCACACATTCTCTCTCTGTATTACATTCTCTCTCTCTCACATTCTCTCTCTCTATTACATTCTCTCACTCTCACAGTCTCTTTCTCTGTTACATTCTCTCTCACATCTCTCTCTATTACATTCTCTCTCACATTCTCTCTCTATTACATTATCTCTCTCAGACATTCTCTCTCTCTATTACATTCTCTCTCTCTATTACATTCTCTCTTTCTCGCATTCTCTCTCTCACATTCTCTCTCTATTACATTTTCTCTCTTTCTCACATTCTCTCTTTCTTTTACATTCTCTCTCTCTATTACATTGTCTCTCTCACACACACATTCTCTCTCTCTATTACATTTTCTCTCTCTATTACATTCTCTCTCTGTATTATTCTTTCTCTCTCACATTCTCTCTCTCTCTGTTACATTCTCTCTCTCACATTCTCTATCTCTCATATTCTCTCTCTATTACATTCTCTCTCTCTCTATTACATTCTCTTTCTCTCTCGCACACTCTCTCTCTCGCACATTCTCTCTCTCTCGCACATTCTCTCTCTCACACATTCTGTCTCTTTCATATTCTCTCTCTCTATTACATTCTCTCTCTCATATTCTCTCTCTCTCACATTCTCTCTCTCTATTACATTCTCTGACTCACACATTCTCTCTCTCTATTACATTCTCTCTCACATACTCTCTCTCTATTACATTCTCTCTCTCTCACATTCTCTCTCTCTCACATTCTCTCTCTCTCACATTCTCTCAATCTATTACATTCTCTCTCACACACATTCTCTCTCTGTATTACATTCTCTCTCTCTCACATTCTCTCTCTCTATTACATTCTCTCACTCTCACAGTCTCTTTCTCTGTTACATTCTCTCTCACATTATCTCTCTCTATTACATTCTCTCTCACATTCTCTCTCTATTACATTCTCTCTCTCTTACATACTGTCTCTCTATTACATTCTCTCTCTTTCTCACATTCTCTCTCTCACATTCTCTCTCTCTATTACATTCGCTCTCACATACTCTCTCTCTATTACATTCTCTCTCTCTCACATTCTCTCAATCTATTACATTCTCTCTCTCACACATTCTCTCTCTGTATTACATTCTCTCTCTCTCACATTCTCTCTCTCTATTACATTCTCTCTCCCTCACATTATCTCTCTCTATTACATTCTCTCTCATATTCTCTCTCTATTACATTCTCTCTCTCTATTACATTCTCTCTCTCTCACATTCTCTCTCTCTATTACATTCTCACTTTCTCACATTCTCACTCTCTATTACATTGTCTCTCTCACACACATTCTCTCTCTCTCACATTCTCTCTATTAAATTCTCTCTCTCTCACATTCTCTCTCTATTACATTATCTCTCTCACATTCTCTATTACATTCTCTCTCTCTCACATTCTCTCTCTATTACATTCTCTCTCTCTCTCTCACACACACACACATTCTCTTTCTCTCTCGCACACTCTCTCTCTCTCTCGCACACGCTCTCTCTCTCGCACACTCTCTCTCTCTCGCACACTCTCTCTCTCGCATACTCTCTCTCTGTCGCACATTCTCTCTCTCACACATCCTCTCTCTCACACATCCTCTCTCTCTCATATTCTCTCTCTCTCACATTCTCTCTCTATTACATTCTCTCTCTCTCTAATTCTTTCTCTCTATTACATTCTCTCCCTCACATTCTCTCTCTCTTATTACATTCTCTCTCTCACACATTCTCTCTCTATTACATTCTCTGTCTCTCACATTCTCTCTCTCATTCTCTCTCTCTATTACATTCTCTCTCTCACATTCTCTCTATTACATTCTCTCTCTCTCACATTATCTCTATTACATTCTCTGACTCACACATTCTCTCTCTCTATTACATTCTCTCTCACATACTCTCTCTCTATTACATTCTCTCTCTCTCACATTCTCTCAATGTATTACATTCTCTCTCTCACACATTCTCTCTCTCTATTACATTCTCTCTCTCTCACATTCTCTCTCTCTATTACATTCTCTCACTCTCAGTCTCTTTCTCTGTTACATTCTCTCTCACATTATCTCTCTCTATTACATTCTCTCTCACATACTCTCTCTCTATTACATTCTTTCTCTTTCTCACATTCTCTCTCTATTACATTCTCTCTCTCTATTACATTGTCTCTCTCACACACACATTCTCTCTCTCTATTACATTCTCTCTCTATTACATTCTCTCTCTCTATTACATTCTCTCTCTATTACATTCTCTCTCTCTATTACATTCTCTCTCTCTCACATTCTCTCTTACATTCTCTCTCTCTCACATTCTCTCTGTATTACATTCTCTCTCTCACTCACACACATTCTCTTTCTCTCTCTCAAACATTCTCTCTCTCTGTATTACATTCTCTCTCTCTCACACATTCTCTCTCTCTCTATTAAATTCTCTCTCTCACATTCTCTCACTATTACATTCTCTCCCTCTATTACATTCTCTCTCTCTCTCACATTCTCTATTACATTTTCTCTCTCTCACATTCTCTATTACATTTTCTCTCTCTCACATTCTCTCTCTATTACATTCTCTCGCTCTCACACACACACATTCTCTTTCTCTCTCTCTCACATTCTCTCTCTCTCTGTATTACATTCTCTCTCTCACACACATTCTCTCTCTCTCACATTCTCTCTATTAAATTCTCTCTCTCTCACATTCTCTCTCTATTACATTATCTCTCTCACATTCTCTATTACATTCTCTCTCTCTCACATTCTCTCTCTATTACATTCTCTCTCTCTCTCTCACACACACACACATTCTCTTTCTCTCTCGCACACTCTCTCTCTCTCGCACACTCTCTCTCTCTCACACGTTCTCTCTCTCACACATTCTCTCTCTCTCTCATATTCTCTCTCTCTATTACATTCTCTCTCTCATATTCTCTCTCTCTCACATTCTCTCTCTCTATTACATTCTCTCTCTCTCTAATTCTTTCTCTCTATTACATTCTCTCCCTCACATTCTCTCTCTCACACATTCTCTCTCTCTCACATTCTCTCTCTCTATTACATTCTCTCTCTCACATTCTCTCTCTCTCACATTATCTCTATTACATTCTCTCTCACACACATTCTCTCTCTCTGTTACATTCTCTCTCTCTATTACATTCTCTCACTCACACATTCTCTCTCTCTATTACATTCTCTCTCTCTATTACATTCTCTCTCACATACTCTCTCTCTATTACATTCTCTCTCTTTCACATTCTCTCAATCTATTACATTCTCACACACATTCTCTCTCTGTATTACATTCTCTCTCTCTCACATTCTCTCACTCTCACAGTCTCTTTCTCTATTACATTCTCTCTCACATTATCTCTCTCTATTACATTCTCTCTCTCTATTACATTCTCTCTCTCACATTCTCTCTCTCTATTACATTCTCTGACTCACACGTTCTCTCTCTCTATTACATTCGCTCTCACATACTCTCTCTCTATTACATTCTCTCTCTCTCTCACATTCTCTCAATGTATTACATTCTCTCTCTCACACATTCTCTCTCTGTATTACATTCTCTCTCTCTCACATTCTCTCTCTCTATTACATTCTCTCACTCTCACAGTCTCTTTCTCTGTTACATTCTCTCTCACATCTCTCTCTATTACATTCTCTCTCACATTCTCTCTCTATTACATTCTCTCTCTCACATACTCTCTCTCTATTACATTCTCTCTCTTTCTCACATTCTCTCTCTATTACAATCTCTCTCTCTATTACATTGTCTCTCTCACACACACATTCTCTCTCTCTATTACATTCTCTCTCTCGCACATTCTCTCTCTCTATTACATTCTCTCTCTATTACATTCTCTCTCTCTATTACATTCTCTCTCTCTCACATTCTCTCTCTCTCACATTCTCTCTGTATTACATTCTCTCTCTCACTCACACACATTCTCTTTCTCTCTCTCTATTACATTCTCTCTCTCTCACATTCTCTCTCTCTATTACATTCTCACTTTCTCACATTCTCACTCTCTATTACATTGTCTCTCTCACACACATTCTCTCTCTCTCACATTCTCTCTATTAAATTCTCTCTCTCTCACATTCTCTCTCTATTACATTATCTCTCTCACATTCTCTATTACATTCTCTCTCTCTCACATTCTCTCTCTATTACATTCTCTCTCTCTCTCTCACACACACACACATTCTCTTTCTCTCTCGCACACTCTCTCTCTCTCTCGCACACGCTCTCTCTCTCGCACACTCTCTCTCTCTCGCACACTCTCTCTCTCGCATACTCTCTCTCTGTCGCACATTCTCTCTCTCACACATCCTCTCTCTCACACATCCTCTCTCTCTCATATTCTCTCTCTCTCACATTCTCTCTCTATTACATTCTCTCTCTCTCTAATTCTTTCTCTCTATTACATTCTCTCCCTCACATTCTCTCTCTCTTATTACATTCTCTCTCTCACACATTCTCTCTCTATTACATTCTCTGTCTCTCACATTCTCTCTCTCATTCTCTCTCTCTATTACATTCTCTCTCTCACATTCTCTCTATTACATTCTCTCTCTCTCACATTATCTCTGTTACATTCTCTGACTCACACATTCTCTCTCTCTATTACATTCTCTCTCACATACTCTCTCTCTATTACATTCTCTCTCTCTCACATTCTCTCAATGTATTACATTCTCTCTCTCACACATTCTCTCTCTCTATTACATTCTCTCTCTCTCACATTCTCTCTCTCTATTACATTCTCTCACTCTCAGTCTCTTTCTCTGTTACATTCTCTCTCACATTATCTCTCTCTATTACATTCTCTCTCACATACTCTCTCTCTATTACATTCTTTCTCTTTCTCACATTCTCTCTCTATTACATTCTCTCTCTCTATTACATTGTCTCTCTCACACACACATTCTCTCTCTCTATTACATTCTCTCTCTATTACATTCTCTCTCTCTATTACATTCTCTCTCTATTACATTCTCTCTCTCTATTACATTCTCTCTCTCTCACATTCTCTCTTACATTCTCTCTCTCTCACATTCTCTCTGTATTACATTCTCTCTCTCACTCACACACATTCTCTTTCTCTCTCTCAAACATTCTCTCTCTCTGTATTACATTCTCTCTCTCACACATTCTCTCTCTCTCTATTAAATTCTCTCTCTCACATTCTCTCACTATTACATTCTCTCTCTCTCTCACATTCTCTATTACATTTTCTCTCTCTCACATTCTCTATTACATTTTCTCTCTCTCACATTCTCTCTCTATTACATTCTCTCGCTCTCACACACACACATTCTCTTTCTCTCTCTCTCACATTCTCTCTCTCTCTGTATTACATTCTCTCTCTCACACACATTCTCTCTCTCTCACATTCTCTCTATTAAATTCTCTCTCTCTCACATTCTCTCTCTATTACATTATCTCTCTCACATTCTCTATTACATTCTCTCTCTCTCACATTCTCTCTCTATTACATTCTCTCTCTCTCTCTCACACACACACACATTCTCTTTCTCTCTCGCACACTCTCTCTCTCTCGCACACTCTCTCTCTCTCACACGTTCTCTCTCTCACACATTCTCTCTCTCTCATATTCTCTCTCTCTATTACATTCTCTCTCTCATATTCTCTCTCTCTCACATTCTCTCTCTCTATTACATTCTCTCTCTCTCTAATTCTTTCTCTCTATTACATTCTCTCCCTCACATTCTCTCTCTTTTATTACATTCTCTCTCTCACACACATTCTCTCTCTCTCACATTCTCTCTCTCTATTACATTCTCTCTCTCACATTCTCTCTCTCTCACATTATCTCTATTACATTCTCTCTCACACACATTCTCTCTCTCTGTTACATTCTCTCTCTCTATTACATTCTCTCACTCACACATTCTCTCTCTCTATTACATTCTCTCTCTCTATTACATTCTCTCTCTCTCACATTCTCTCACTCTCACAGTCTCTTTCTCTATTACATTCTCTCTCACATTATCTCTCTCTATTACATTCTCTCTCTCTATTACATTCTCTCTCTCACATTCTCTCTCTCTATTACATTCTCTGACTCACACGTTCTCTCTCTCTATTACATTCTCTCTCACATACTCTCTCTCTATTACATTCTCTCTCTCTCTCACATTCTCTCAATGTATTACATTCTCTCTCTCACACATTCTCTCTCTGTATTACATTCTCTATCTCTCACATTCTCTCTCTCTATTACATTCTCTCACTCTCACAGTCTCTTTCTCTGTTACATTCTCTCTCACATCTCTCTCTATTACATTCTCTCTCACATTCTCTCTCTATTACATTCTCTCTCTCACATACTCTCTCTCTATTACATTCTCTCTCTTTCTCACATTCTCTCTCTATTACAATCTCTCTCTCTATTACATTGTCTCTCTCACACACACATTCTCTCTCTCTATTACATTCTCTCTCTCGCACATTCTCTCTCTCTATTACATGCTCTCTCTTTATTACATTCTCTCTGTCTCACATTCTCTCTCTCTTTTACATTCTCTCTCTCTATTACATTCTCTCTTTCTCACATTCTCTCTCTCTATTACATTGTCTGTCTCACACACGCATTCTCTCTCAATCTATTACATTCTCTCTCTCTCACATTCTCTCTCTCACACATTCTCTCTCTGTATTACATTCTCTCTCTCTCACATTCTCTCTCTCTATCACATTCTCTCACTCTCACAGTCTCTTTCTCTGTTACATTCTCTCTCACATTATCTCTCTCTATTACATTCTCTCTCACATTCTCTCTCTATTACATTCTCTCTCTATTACATACTCTCTCTGTCTCACATTCTCTCTCTCTTTTACATTCTCTCTCTCTATTACATTGTCTCTCTCACACACACATTCTCTCTCTCTATTACATTCTCTCTCTCTATTATTCTTTCTCTCTCACATTCTCTCTCTCTCTGTTACATTCTCTCTCTCACATTCTCTATCTCTCATATTCTCTCTCTATTACATTCTCTCTCTCTCTCTCACACTCTCTCTCTCTCGCACACTCTCTCTCTCTCGCACATTCTCTCTCTCTCGCACATTCTCTCTCTCACACATACTGTCTCTCTATTACATTCTCTCTCACATACTCTCTCTCTATTACATTCTCTCTCTCTCACATTCTCTCAATCTATTACATTCTCTCTCTCTCACATTCTCTCTCTCACACATTCTCTCTCTGTATTACATTCTCTCTCTCTATTACATTCTCTCTCCCTCACATTATCTCTCTCTATTACATTCTCTCTCATATTCTCTCTCTATTACATTCTCTCTCTCTCACATTCTCTCTCTCTATTACATTCTCTCTCTCTATTACATTCTCACTCTCTCACATTCTCTCTCTGTATTACATTCTCACTTTCTCACATTCTCTCTCTCTATTACATTGTCTCTCTCACACACACATTCTCTCTCTATTACATTCTCTCTCTCTATTACATTCTCTCTCTCACATTCTCTCTCTCACAGATTCTCTCTCTCTCACATTCTCTCTCTCTATTATTCTTTCTCTCTCACATTCTCTCTCTCTATTACATTCTCTCTCTCACATTCTCTATCTCTCATATTCTCTCTATTACATTCTCTCTCTCTCTCTCACATTCTCTCTCTATTACATTCTCTCTCTCTCCATTACATTCTCTCTCTCTCTCACACATTCTCTCTCTCTCTCACACACACACATTCTCTTTCTATCTCACACACTCTCTCACTCTCGCACACGCTCTCTCTCTCGCACACTCTCTCTCTCGCATACTCTCTCTCTGTCGCACATTCTCTCTCTCACACATCCTCTCTCTCTCATATTCTCTCTCTCATATTCTCCTTCTCTCACATTCTCTCTCTCTATTACATTCTCTCTCTCTCTAATTCTTTCTCTCTATTACATTCTCTCCCTCACATTCTCTCTCTCTTATTACATTCTCTGTCTCTCACATTCTCTCTCTCATTCTCTCTCTCTATTACATTCTCTCTCTCACATTCTCTCTATTACATTCTCTCTCTCTCACATTATCTCTATTACATTCTCTGACTCACACATTCTCTCTCTCTATTACATTCTCTCTCACATACTCTCTCTCTATTACATTCTCTCTCTCTCACATTCTCTCAATGTATTACATTCTCTCTCTCACACATTCTCTCTCTCTATTACATTCTCTCTCTCTCACATTCTCTCTCTCTATTACATTCTCTCACTCTCAGTCTCTTTCTCTGTTACATTCTCTCTCACATTATCTCTCTCTATTACATTCTCTCTCACATACTCTCTCTCTATTACATTCTTTCTCTTTCTCACATTCTCTCTCTATTACATTCTCTCTCTCTATTACATTGTCTCTCTCACACACACATTCTCTCTCTCTATTACATTCTCTCTCTATTACATTCTCTCTCTATTACATTCTCTCTCTCTATTACATTCTCTCTCTTTATTACATTCTCTCTCTCACAGATTCTCTCTCTCTCTCTATTACATTCTCTCTCTGTATTACATTCTCTCTCTCTCACATTCTCTCTTACATTCTCTCTCTCTCACATTCTCTCTCTATTACATTCTCTCTCTCACTCACACACATTCTCTTTCTCTCTCTCAAACATTCTCTCTCTGTATTACATTCTCTCTCTCTCACACATTCTCTCTCTCTCTATTAAATTCTCTCTCTCTCACATTCTCTCACTATTACATTCTCTCCCTCTATTACATTCTCTCTCTCTCTCTCACATTCTCTATTACATTTTCTCTCTCTCACATTCTCTATTACATTTTCTCTCTCTCACATTCTCTCTCTATTACATTCTCTCGCTCTCACACACACACATTCTCTTTCTCTCTCTCTCACATTCTCTCTCTCTCTGTATTACATTCTCTCTCTCACACACATTCTCTCTCTCTCACATTCTCTCTATTAAATTCTCTCTCTCTCACATTCTCTCTCTATTACATTATCTCTCTCACATTCTCTATTACATTCTCTCTCTCTCACATTCTCTCTCTATTACATTCTCTCTCTCTCTCACACACACACACATTCTCTTTCTCTCTCGCACACTCTCTCTCTCGCACACTCTCTCTCTCGCACACTCTCTCTCTCTCACACATTCTCTCTCTCTCGTATTCTCTCTCTCTATTACATTCTCTCTCTCATATTCTCTCTCTCACACATTCTCTCTCTCTATTACATTCTCTCTCTCTCTAATTCTTTCTCTCTATTACATTCTCTCCCTCACATTCTCTCTGTCTTATTACATTCTCTCTCTCACACATTCTCTCTCTCTATTACATTCTCTCTCTCACATTCTCTCTCTCTCTCACATTATCTCTATTACATTCTCTCTCCCACACATTCTCTCTCTCTGTTACATTCTCTCTCTCTATTACATTCTCTCACTCACACATTCTCTCTCTCTATTACATTCTCTCTCTCTATTACATTCTCTCTCACATACTCTCTCTCTATTACATTCTCTCTCTCTCACATTCTCTCAATCTATTACATTCTCTCACACATTCTCTCTCTGTATTATATTCTCTCTCTCTCACATTCTCTCACTCTCACAGTCTCTTTCTCTATTACATTCTCTCTCACATTATCTCTCTCTATTACATTCTCTCTCTCTCACATTCTCTCAATCTATTACATTCTCTCTCTCTCACATTCTCTCTATTACATTCTCTCTCTCTCACATTCTCTCTCTCTATTACATTCTCTCAATCTCACGGTCTCTTTCTCTATTACATTCTCTCTCACATTATCTCTCTCTATTACATTCTCTCTCACATTCTCTCTCTCTATTACATTCTCTCTCTCTATTACATTCTCTCTCTTTCTCACATTCTCTCTCTCTTACATCGTCTCTCTCTCTCACATTCTCTCTCTCTCACATTCTCTCTCTCTATTACATTGTCTCTCTCACACACACATTCTCTCTCTCTATTACATTCTCTCTCACATACTCTCTCTCTATTACATTCTCTCTCTTTCACATTCTCTCAATCTATTACATTCTCACACACATTCTCTCTCTGTATTACATTCTCTCTCTCTCACATTCTCTCACTCTCACAGTCTCTTTCTCTATTACATTCTCTCTCACATTATCTCTCTCTATTACATTCTCTCTCTCTATTACATTCTCTCTCTCACATTCTCTCTCTCTATTACATTCTCTGACTCACACGTTCTCTCTCTCTATTACATTCGCTCTCACATACTCTCTCTCTATTACATTCTCTCACTCTCAGTCTCTTTCTCTGTTACATTCTCTCTCACATTATCTCTCTCTATTACATTCTCTCTCACATACTCTCTCTCTATTACATTCTTTCTCTTTCTCACATTCTCTCTCTATTACATTCTCTCTCTCTATTACATTGTCTCTCTCACACACACATTCTCTCTCTCTATTACATTCTCTCTCTATTACATTCTCTCTCTCTATTACATTCTCTCTCTATTACATTCTCTCTCTCTATTACATTCTCTCTCTCTCACATTCTCTCTTACATTCTCTCTCTCTCACATTCTCTCTGTATTACATTCTCTCTCTCACTCACACACATTCTCTTTCTCTCTCTCAAACATTCTCTCTCTCTGTATTACATTCTCTCTCTCACACATTCTCTCTCTCTCTATTAAATTCTCTCTCTCACATTCTCTCACTATTACATTCTCTCCCTCTATTACATTCTCTCTCTCTCTCACATTCTCTATTACATTTTCTCTCTCTCACATTCTCTATTACATTTTCTCTCTCTCACATTCTCTCTCTATTACATTCTCTCGCTCTCACACACACACATTCTCTTTCTCTCTCTCTCACATTCTCTCTCTCTCTGTATTACATTCTCTCTCTCACACACATTCTCTCTCTCTCACATTCTCTCTATTAAATTCTCTCTCTCTCACATTCTCTCTCTATTACATTATCTCTCTCACATTCTCTATTACATTCTCTCTCTCTCACATTCTCTCTCTATTACATTCTCTCTCTCTCTCTCACACACACACACATTCTCTTTCTCTCTCGCACACTCTCTCTCTCTCGCACACTCTCTCTCTCTCACACGTTCTCTCTCTCACACATTCTCTCTCTCTCATATTCTCTCTCTCTATTACATTCTCTCTCTCATATTCTCTCTCTCTCACATTCTCTCTCTCTATTACATTCTCTCTCACATACTCTCTTTCTATTACATTCTTTCTCTTTCTCACATTCTCTCTCTATTACATTCTCTCTCTCTATTACATTGTCTCTCTCACACACACATTCTCTCTCTCTATTACATTCTCTCTCTATTACATTCTCTCTCTCTATTACATTCTCTCTCTATTACATTCTCTCTCTCTATTACATTCTCTCTCTCTCACATTCTCTCTTACATTCTCTCTCTCTCACATTCTCTCTGTATTACATTCTCTCTCTCACTCACACACATTCTCTTTCTCTCTCTCAAACATTCTCTCTCTCTGTATTACATTCTCTCTCTCACACATTCTCTCTCTCTCTATTAAATTCTCTCTCTCACATTCTCTCACTATTACATTCTCTCCCTCTATTACATTCTCTCTCTCTCTCACATTCTCTATTACATTTTCTCTCTCTCACATTCTCTATTACATTTTCTCTCTCTCACATTCTCTCTCTATTACATTCTCTCGCTCTCACACACACACATTCTCTTTCTCTCTCTCTCACATTCTCTCTCTCTCTGTATTACATTCTCTCTCTCACACACATTCTCTCTCTCTCACATTCTCTCTATTAAATTCTCTCTCTCTCACATTCTCTCTCTATTACATTATCTCTCTCACATTCTCTATTACATTCTCTCTCTCTCACATTCTCTCTCTATTACATTCTCTCTCTCTCTCTCACACACACACACATTCTCTTTCTCTCTCGCACACTCTCTCTCTCTCGCACACTCTCTCTCTCTCACACGTTCTCTCTCTCACACATTCTCTCTCTCTCATATTCTCTCTCTCTATTACATTCTCTCTCTCATATTCTCTCTCTCTCACATTCTCTCTCTCTATTACATTCTCTCTCTCTCTAATTCTTTCTCTCTATTACATTCTCTCCCTCACATTCTCTCTCTTTTATTACATTCTCTCTCTCACACATTCTCTCTCTCTCACATTCTCTCTCTCTATTACATTCTCTCTCTCACATTCTCTCTCTCTCACATTATCTCTATTACATTCTCTCTCACACACATTCTCTCTCTCTGTTACATTCTCTCTCTCTATTACATTCTCTCACTCACACATTCTCTCTCTCTATTACATTCTCTCTCTCTATTACATTCTCTCTCTCTCACATTCTCTCACTCTCACAGTCTCTTTCTCTATTACATTCTCTCTCACATTATCTCTCTCTATTACATTCTCTCTCTCTATTACATTCTCTCTCTCACATTCTCTCTCTCTATTACATTCTCTGACTCACACGTTCTCTCTCTCTATTACATTCTCTCTCACATACTCTCTCTCTATTACATTCTCTCTCTCTCTCACATTCTCTCAATGTATTACATTCTCTCTCTCACACATTCTCTCTCTGTATTACATTCTCTATCTCTCACATTCTCTCTCTCTATTACATTCTCTCACTCTCACAGTCTCTTTCTCTGTTACATTCTCTCTCACATCTCTCTCTATTACATTCTCTCTCACATTCTCTCTCTATTACATTCTCTCTCTCACATACTCTCTCTCTATTACATTCTCTCTCTTTCTCACATTCTCTCTCTATTACAATCTCTCTCTCTATTACATTGTCTCTCTCACACACACATTCTCTCTCTCTATTACATTCTCTCTCTCGCACATTCTCTCTCTCTATTACATGCTCTCTCTTTATTACATTCTCTCTGTCTCACATTCTCTCTCTCTTTTACATTCTCTCTCTCTATTACATTCTCTCTTTCTCACATTCTCTCTCTCTATTACATTGTCTGTCTCACACACGCATTCTCTCTCAATCTATTACATTCTCTCTCTCTCACATTCTCTCTCTCACACATTCTCTCTCTGTATTACATTCTCTCTCTCTCACATTCTCTCTCTCTATCACATTCTCTCACTCTCACAGTCTCTTTCTCTGTTACATTCTCTCTCACATTATCTCTCTCTATTACATTCTCTCTCACATTCTCTCTCTATTACATTCTCTCTCTATTACATACTCTCTCTGTCTCACATTCTCTCTCTCTTTTACATTCTCTCTCTCTATTACATTGTCTCTCTCACACACACATTCTCTCTCTCTATTACATTCTCTCTCTCTATTATTCTTTCTCTCTCACATTCTCTCTCTCTCTGTTACATTCTCTCTCTCACATTCTCTATCTCTCATATTCTCTCTCTCTCTCTCACACTCTCTCTCTCTCGCACACTCTCTCTCTCTCGCACATTCTCTCTCTCTCGCACATTCTCTCTCTCACACATACTGTCTCTCTATTACATTCTCTCTCACATACTCTCTCTCTATTACATTCTCTCTCTCTCACATTCTCTCAATCTATTACATTCTCTCTCTCTCACATTCTCTCTCTCACACATTCTCTCTCTGTATTACATTCTCTCTCTCTATTACATTCTCTCTCCCTCACATTATCTCTCTCTATTACATTCTCTCTCATATTCTCTCTCTATTACATTCTCTCTCTCTCACATTCTCTCTCTCTATTACATTCTCTCTCTCTATTACATTCTCTCTCTCTCACATTCTCTCTCTGTATTACATTCTCACTTTCTCACATTCTCTCTCTCTATTACATTGTCTCTCTCACACACACATTCTCTCTCTATTACATTCTCTCTCTCTATTACATTCTCTCTCTCACATTCTCTCTCTCACAGATTCTCTCTCTCTCACATTCTCTCTCTCTATTATTCTTTCTCTCTCACATTCTCTCTCTCTATTACATTCTCTCTCTCACATTCTCTATCTCTCATATTCTCTCTATTACATTCTCTCTCTCTCTCTCACATTCTCTCTCTATTACATTCTCTCTCTCTCCATTACATTCTCTCTCTCTCTCACACATTCTCTCTCTCTCTCACACACACACATTCTCTTTCTATCTCACACACTCTCTCACTCTCGCACACGCTCTCTCTCTCGCACACTCTCTCTCTCGCATACTCTCTCTCTGTCGCACATTCTCTCTCTCACACATCCTCTCTCTCTCATATTCTCTCTCTCATATTCTCCTTCTCTCACATTCTCTCTCTCTATTACATTCTCTCTCTCTCTAATTCTTTCTCTCTATTACATTCTCTCCCTCACATTCTCTCTCTCTTATTACATTCTCTGTCTCTCACATTCTCTCTCTCATTCTCTCTCTCTATTACATTCTCTCTCTCACATTCTCTCTATTACATTCTCTCTCTCTCACATTATCTCTATTACATTCTCTGACTCACACATTCTCTCTCTCTATTACATTCTCTCTCACATACTCTCTCTCTATTACATTCTCTCTCTCTCACATTCTCTCAATGTATTACATTCTCTCTCTCACACATTCTCTCTCTCTATTACATTCTCTCTCTCTCTCACATTCTCTCTCTCTATTACATTCTCTCACTCTCAGTCTCTTTCTCTGTTACATTCTCTCTCACATTATCTCTCTCTATTACATTCTCTCTCACATACTCTCTCTCTATTACATTCTTTCTCTTTCTCACATTCTCTCTCTATTACATTCTCTCTCTCTATTACATTGTCTCTCTCACACACACATTCTCTCTCTCTATTACATTCTCTCTCTATTACATTCTCTCTCTATTACATTCTCTCTCTCTATTACATTCTCTCTCTTTATTACATTCTCTCTCTCACAGATTCTCTCTCTCTCTCTATTACATTCTCTCTCTGTATTACATTCTCTCTCTCTCACATTCTCTCTCACATTCTCTCTCTATTACATTCTCTCTCTCACTCACACACATTCTCTTTCTCTCTCTCAAACATTCTCTCTCTCTGTATTACATTCTCTCTCTCTCACACATTCTCTCTCTCTCTCTTAAATTCTCTCTCTCTCACATTCTCTCACTATTACATTCTCTCCCTCTATTACATTCTCTCTCTCTCTCTCACATTCTCTATTACATTTTCTCTCTCTCACATTCTCTATTACATTTTCTCTCTCTCACATTCTCTCTCTATTACATTCTCTCGCTCTCACACACACACATTCTCTTTCTCTCTCTCTCACATTCTCTCTCTCTCTGTATTACATTCTCTCTCTCACACACATTCTCTCTCTCTCACATTCTCTTTATTAAATTCTCTCTCTCTCACATTCTCTCTCTATTACATTATCTCTCTCACATTCTCTATTACATTCTCTCTCTCTCACATTCTCTCTCTATTACATTCTCTCTCTCTCTCACACACACACACATTCTCTTTCTCTCTCGCACACTCTCTCTCTCGCACACTCTCTCTCTCGCACACTCTCTCTCTCTCACACATTCTCTCTCTCTCGTATTCTCTCTCTCTATTACATTCTCTCTCTCATATTCTCTCTCTCACACATTCTCTCTCTCTATTACATTCTCTCTCTCTCTAATTCTTTCTCTCTATTACATTCTCTCCCTCACATTCTCTCTGTCTTATTACATTCTCTCTCTCACACATTCTCTCTCTCTATTACATTCTCTCTCTCACATTCTCTCTCTCTCTCACATTATCTCTATTACATTCTCTCTCCCACACATTCTCTCTCTCTGTTACATTCTCTCTCTCTATTACATTCTCTCACTCACACATTCTCTCTCTCTATTACATTCTCTCTCTCTATTACATTCTCTCTCACATACTCTCTCTCTATTACATTCTCTCTCTCTCACATTCTCTCAATCTATTACATTCTCTCACACATTCTCTCTCTGTATTATATTCTCTCTCTCTCACATTCTCTCACTCTCACAGTCTCTTTCTCTATTACATTCTCTCTCACATTATCTCTCTCTATTACATTCTCTCTCTCTCACATTCTCTCAATCTATTACATTCTCTCTCTCTCACATTCTCTCTCTCACACATTCTCTCTATTACATTCTCTCTCTCTCACATTCTCTCTCTCTATTACATTCTCTCAATCTCACGGTCTCTTTCTCTATTACATTCTCTCTCACATTATCTCTCTCTATTACATTCTCTCTCACATTCTCTCTCTCTATTACATTCTCTCTCTCTATTACATTCTCTCTCTTTCTCACATTCTCTCTCTATTACATCGTCTCTCTCTCTCACATTCTCTCTCTCTCACATTCTCTCTCTCTATTACATTGTCTCTCTCACACACACATTCTCTCTCTCTATTACATTCTCTCTCACATACTCTCTCTCTATTACATTCTCTCTCTTTCACATTCTCTCAATCTATTACATTCTCACACACATTCTCTCTCTGTATTACATTCTCTCTCTCTCACATTCTCTCAC
This sequence comes from Chiloscyllium punctatum, assembly GCF_047496795.1. Taxonomy (NCBI): domain Eukaryota; kingdom Metazoa; phylum Chordata; class Chondrichthyes; order Orectolobiformes; family Hemiscylliidae; genus Chiloscyllium; species Chiloscyllium punctatum. The sequence goes on along the minus strand of NC_092742.1, from coordinate 3,750,760 downwards.
TCTCACAGTCTCTTTCTCTATTACATTCTCTCTCACATTATCTCTCTCTATTATATTCTCTCTCTCTATTACATTCTCTCTCTCACATTCTCTCTCTCTATTACATTCTCTGACTCACACGTTCTCTCTCTCTATTACATTCGCTCTCACATACTCTCTCTCTATTACATTCTCTCTCTCTCTCACATTCTCTCAATGTATTACATTCTCTCTCTCACACATTCTCTCTCTGTATTACATTCTCTCTCTCTCACATTCTCTCTCTCTATTACATTCTCTCACTCTCACAGTCTCTTTCTCTGTTACATTCTCTCTCACATCTCTCTCTATTACATTCTCTCTCACATTCTCTCTCTATTACATTCTCTCTCTCACATACTCTCTCTCTATTACATTCTCTCTCTTTCTCACATTCTCTCTCTATTACAATCTCTCTCTCTATTACATTGTCTCTCTCACACACACATTCTCTCTCTCTATTACATTCTCTCTCTCGCACATTCTCTCTCTCTATTACATTCTCTCTCTATTACATTCTCTCTCTCTATTACATTCTCTCTCTCTCACATTCTCTCTCTCTCACATTCTCTCTGTATTACATTCTCTCTCTCACTCACACACATTCTCTTTCTCTCTCTCTATTACATTCTCTCTCTCTCACATTCTCTCTCTCTATTACATTCTCACTTTCTCACATTCTCACTCTCTATTACATTGTCTCTCTCACACACATTCTCTCTCTCTCACATTCTCTCTATTAAATTCTCTCTCTCTCACATTCTCTCTCTATTACATTATCTCTCTCACATTCTCTATTACAATCTCTCTCTCTCACATTCTCTCTCTATTACATTCTCTCTCTCTCTCTCACACACACACACATTCTCTTTCTCTCTCGCACACTCTCTCTCTCTCTCGCACACGCTCTCTCTCTCGCACACTCTCTCTCTCTCGCACACTCTCTCTCTCGCATACTCTCTCTCTGTCGCACATTCTCTCTCTCACACATCCTCTCTCTCACACATCCTCTCTCTCTCATATTCTCTCTCTCTCACATTCTCTCTCTATTACATTCTCTCTCTCTCTAATTCTTTCTCTCTATTACATTCTCTCCCTCACATTCTCTCTCTCTTATTACATTCTCTCTCTCACACATTCTCTCTCTATTACATTCTCTGTCTCTCACATTCTCTCTCTCATTCTCTCTCTCTATTACATTCTCTCTCTCACATTCTCTCTATTACATTCTCTCTCTCTCACATTATCTCTGTTACATTCTCTGACTCACACATTCTCTCTCTCTATTACATTCTCTCTCACATACTCTCTCTCTATTACATTCTCTCTCTCTCACATTCTCTCAATGTATTACATTCTCTCTCTCACACATTCTCTCTCTCTATTACATTCTCTCTCTCTCACATTCTCTCTCTCTATTACATTCTCTCACTCTCAGTCTCTTTCTCTGTTACATTCTCTCTCACATTATCTCTCTCTATTACATTCTCTCTCACATACTCTCTCTCTATTACATTCTTTCTCTTTCTCACATTCTCTCTCTATTACATTCTCTCTCTCTATTACATTGTCTCTCTCACACACACATTCTCTCTCTCTATTACATTCTCTCTCTATTACATTCTCTCTCTCTATTACATTCTCTCTCTATTACATTCTCTCTCTCTATTACATTCTCTCTCTCACATTCTCTCTCTCTCTCACATTATCTCTATTACATTCTCTCTCCCACACATTCTCTCTCTCTGTTACATTCTCTCTCTCTATTACATTCTCTCACTCACACATTCTCTCTCTCTATTACATTCTCTCTCTCTATTACATTCTCTCTCACATACTCTCTCTCTATTACATTCTCTCTCTCTCACATTCTCTCAATCTATTACATTCTCTCACACATTCTCTCTCTGTATTATATTCTCTCTCTCTCACATTCTCTCACTCTCACAGTCTCTTTCTCTATTACATTCTCTCTCACATTATCTCTCTCTATTACATTCTCTCTCTCTCACATTCTCTCAATCTATTACATTCTCTCTCTCTCACATTCTCTCTCTCACACATTCTCTCTATTACATTCTCTCTCTCTCACATTCTCTCTCTCTATTACATTCTCTCAATCTCACGGTCTCTTTCTCTATTACATTCTCTCTCACATTATCTCTCTCTATTACATTCTCTCTCACATTCTCTCTCTCTATTACATTCTCTCTCTCTATTACATTCTCTCTCTTTCTCACATTCTCTCTCTATTACATCGTCTCTCTCTCTCACATTCTCTCTCTCTCACATTCTCTCTCTCTATTACATTGTCTCTCTCACACACACATTCTCTCTCTCTATTACATTCTCTCTCACATACTCTCTCTCTATTACATTCTCTCTCTTTCACATTCTCTCAATCTATTACATTCTCACACACATTCTCTCTCTGTATTACATTCTCTCTCTCACACATTCTCTCACTCTCACAGTCTCTTTCTCTATTACATTCTCTCTCACATTATCTCTCTCTATTATATTCTCTCTCTCTATTACATTCTCTCTCTCACATTCTCTCTCTCTATTACATTCTCTGACTCACACGTTCTCTCTCTCTATTACATTCGCTCTCACATACTCTCTCTCTATTACATTCTCTCTCTCTCTCACATTCTCTCAATGTATTACATTCTCTCTCTCACACATTCTCTCTCTGTATTACATTCTCTCTCTCTCACATTCTCTCTCTCTATTACATTCTCTCACTCTCACAGTCTCTTTCTCTGTTACATTCTCTCTCACATCTCTCTCTATTACATTCTCTCTCACATTCTCTCTCTATTACATTCTCTCTCTCACATACTCTCTCTCTATTACATTCTCTCTCTTTCTCACATTCTCTCTCTATTACAATCTCTCTCTCTATTACATTGTCTCTCTCACACACACATTCTCTCTCTCTATTACATTCTCTCTCTCGCACATTCTCTCTCTCTATTACATTCTCTCTCTATTACATTCTCTCTCTCTATTACATTCTCTCTCTCTCACATTCTCTCTCTCTCACATTCTCTCTGTATTACATTCTCTCTCTCACTCACACACATTCTCTTTCTCTCTCTCTATTACATTCTCTCTCTCTCACATTCTCTCTCTCTATTACATTCTCACTTTCTCACATTCTCACTCTCTATTACATTGTCTCTCTCACACACATTCTCTCTCTCTCACATTCTCTCTATTAAATTCTCTCTCTCTCACATTCTCTCTCTATTACATTATCTCTCTCACATTCTCTATTACATTCTCTCTCTCTCACATTCTCTCTCTATTACATTCTCTCTCTCTCTCTCACACACACACACATTCTCTTTCTCTCTCGCACACTCTCTCTCTCTCTCGCACACGCTCTCTCTCTCGCACACTCTCTCTCTCTCGCACACTCTCTCTCTCGCATACTCTCTCTCTGTCGCACATTCTCTCTCTCACACATCCTCTCTCTCACACATCCTCTCTCTCTCATATTCTCTCTCTCTCACATTCTCTCTCTATTACATTCTCTCTCTCTCTAATTCTTTCTCTCTATTACATTCTCTCCCTCACATTCTCTCTCTCTTATTACATTCTCTCTCTCACACATTCTCTCTCTATTACATTCTCTGTCTCTCACATTCTCTCTCTCATTCTCTCTCTCTATTACATTCTCTCTCTCACATTCTCTCTATTACATTCTCTCTCTCTCACATTATCTCTGTTACATTCTCTGACTCACACATTCTCTCTCTCTATTACATTCTCTCTCACATACTCTCTCTCTATTACATTCTCTCTCTCTCACATTCTCTCAATGTATTACATTCTCTCTCTCACACATTCTCTCTCTCTATTACATTCTCTCTCTCTCACATTCTCTCTCTCTATTACATTCTCTCACTCTCAGTCTCTTTCTCTGTTACATTCTCTCTCACATTATCTCTCTCTATTACATTCTCTCTCACATACTCTCTCTCTATTACATTCTTTCTCTTTCTCACATTCTCTCTCTATTACATTCTCTCTCTCTATTACATTGTCTCTCTCACACACACATTCTCTCTCTCTATTACATTCTCTCTCTATTACATTCTCTCTCTCTATTACATTCTCTCTCTATTACATTCTCTCTCTCTATTACATTCTCTCTCTCTCACATTCTCTCTTACATTCTCTCTCTCTCACATTCTCTCTGTATTACATTCTCTCTCTCACTCACACACATTCTCTTTCTCTCTCTCAAACATTCTCTCTCTCTGTATTACATTCTCTCTCTCACACATTCTCTCTCTCTCTATTAAATTCTCTCTCTCACATTCTCTCACTATTACATTCTCTCCCTCTATTACATTCTCTCTCTCTCTCACATTCTCTATTACATTTTCTCTCTCTCACATTCTCTATTACATTTTCTCTCTCTCACATTCTCTCTCTATTACATTCTCTCTCTCTCTATTACATTCTCTTTCTCTCTCGCACACTCTCTCTCTCTCGCACACTCTCTCTCTCTCGCACATTCTCTCTCTCTCGCACATTCTCTCTCTTACACATTCTGTCTCTCTCATATTCTCTCTCTCTATTACATTCTCTCTCTCATATTCTCTCTCTCTCACATTCTCTCTCTCTATTACATTCTCTGACTCACACATTCTCTCTCTCTATTACATTCTCTCTCACATACTCTCTCTCTATTACATTCTCTCTCTCTCACATTCTCTCTCTCTCACATTCTCTCAATCTATTACATTCTCTCTCACACACATTCTCTCTCTGTATTACATTCTCTCTCTCTCACATTCTCTCTCTCTATTACATTCTCTCACTCTCACAGTCTCTTTCTCTGTTACATTCTCTCTCACATTATCTCTCTCTATTACATTCTCTCTCACATTCTCTCTCTATTACGTTCTCTCTCTCTTACATACTCTCTCTCTATTACATTCTCTCTCTTTCTCACATTCTCTCTCTCTATTACATTCTCTCTCTCGCGCATTCTCTCTCTCTATTACATTCTCTCTCTCACATTCTCTCTCTCTATTACATTCTCTCTCACATACTCTCTCTCTATTACATTCTCTCTCTCTCACATTCTCTCAATCTATTACATTCTCTCTCTCTCACATTCTCTCTCTCACACATTCTCTCTCTGTATTACATTCTCTCTCTCTCACATTCTCTCTCTCTATTACATTCTCTCTCCCTCACATTATCTCTCTCTATTACATTCTCTCTCATATTCTCTCTCTATTACATTCTCTCTCTCTCACATTCTCTCTCTCTATTACATTCTCTCTCTCTCACATTCTCTCTCTCTATTACATTCTCACTTTCTCACATTCTCTCTCTCTATTACATTGTCTCTCTCACACACACATTCTCTCTCTATTACATTCTCTCTCTCTATTACATTCTCTCTCTCACATTCTCTCTCTCACAGATTCTCTCTCTCTCTCACATTCTCTCTCTATTACATTCTTTCTCTCTCTATTACATTCTCTCTCTCTCACACACATTCTCTCCCTCTCTCACACACACACATTCTCTTTCTCTCTCACACACTCTCTCTCTCTCGCACACGCTCTCTCTCTCGCACACTCTCTCTCTCGCACACTCTCTCTCTGTCGCACATTCTCTCTCTCACACATTCTCTCTCTCACACATCCTCTCTCTCTCATATTCTCTCTCATATTCTCTCTCTCTCACATTCTCTCTCTCTATTACATTCTCTCTCTCTCCAATTCTTTCTCTCTATTACATTCTCTCCCTCACATTCTCTCTCTCTTATTACATTCTCTCTCTCACACATTCTCTCTCTATTACATTCTCTGTCTCTCACATTCTCTCTCTCATTCTCTCTCTCTATTACATTCTCTCTCTCACATTCTCTCTATCACATTCTCTCTCTCACACATTCTCTCTCTATTACATTCTCTGTCTCTCACATTCTCTCTCTCATTCTCTCTCTCTATTACATTCTCTCTCTCACATTCTCTCTTTTACATTCTCTCTCTCTCACATTATCTCTATTACATTCTCTAACTCACACATTCTCTCTCTCTATTACATTCTCTCTCACATTCTCTCTCTCTGTTACATTCTCTCACTCTCAGTCTCTTTCTCTGTTACATTCTCTCTCACATTATCTCTCTCTATTACATTCTCTCTCACATACTCTCTCTCTAAAACATTCTTTCTCTTTCTCACATTCTCTCTCTATTACATTCTCTCTCTATTACATTGTCTCTCTCACACACACATTCTCTATCTCTATTACATTCTCTCTCTCTATTACATTCTCTCTCTTTATTACATTCTCTCTCTCTCACATTCTCTCTCTCTATTACATTCTCTCTCTCTATTACATTCTCTCTCTCACAGATTCTCTCTCTCTATTACATTCTCTCTCTCTCACATTCTCCCTTACATTCTCTCTCTCTCACATTCTCTCTCTATTACATTCTCTCTCTCACTCACACACATTCTCTTTCTCTCTCTCAAACATTCTCTCTCTCTGTATTACATTCTCTCTCTCTCACACATTCTCTCTCTCTCTATTAAATTCTCTCTCTCTCACATTCTCTCACTATTACATTCTCTCCCTCTATTACATTCTCTCTCTCTCTCACATTCTCTATTACATTTTCTCTCTCTCACATTCTCTATTACATTTTTTCTCTCACATTCTCTCTCTATTACATTCTCTCGCTCTCACACACACACATTCTCTTTCTCTCTCTCTCACATTCTCTCTCTCTCTGTATTACATTCTCTCTCTCACACACATTCTCTCTCTCTCACATTCTCTCTATTAAATTCTCTCTCTCTCACATTCTCTCTCTATTACATTATCTCTCTCACATTCTCTATTACATTCTCTCTCTCTCACATTCTTTCTCTATTACATTCTCTCTCTCTCTCACACACACACACATTCTCTTTCTCTCTCGCACACTCTCTCTCTCTCACACGTTCTCTCTCTCACACATTCTCTCTCTCTCATATTCTCTCTCTCTATTACATTCTCTCTCTCATATTCTCTCTCTCTCACATTCTCTCTCTCTATTACATTCTCTCTCTCTCTAATTCTTTCTCTCTATTACATTCTCTCCCTCACATTCTCTCTCTCTTATTACATTCTCTCTCTCTCACATTCTCTCTCTCTATTACATTCTCTCTCTCACATTCTCTCTCTCTATTACATTCTCTCTCTCACACATTATCTCTATTACATTCTCTCTCACACACATTCTCTCTCGCTGTTACATTCTCTCTCTCTATTACATTCTCTCACTCACACATTCTCTCTCTCTATTACATTCTCACTCTCTATTACATTCTCTCTCACATACTCTCTCTCTATTACATTCTCTCTCTCTCACATTCTCTCAATCTATTACATTCTCTCACACATTCTCTCTCTCTCACATTCTCTCACTCTTTTACATTCTCTCTCACATTATCTCTCTCTATTACATTCTCTCTCTCTCACATTCTCTCAATCTATTACATTCTCTCTCTCTCACATTCTCTCTATTACATTCTCTCTCTCTCACATTCTCTCTCTCTATTACATTCTCTCAATCTCACAGTCTCTTTCTCTATTACATTCTCTCTCACATTATCTCTCTCTATTACATTCTCTCTCACATTCTCTCTCTCTATTACATTCTCTCTCTCTATTACATTCTCTCTCTTTCTCACATTCTCTCTCTATTACATTGTCTCTCTCTCTCACATTCTCTCTCTCTCACATTCTCTCTCTCTATTACATTGTCTCTCTCACACACACATTCTCTCTCTCTATTACATTCTCTCTCTCTCTATTACATTCTCTTTCTCTCTCGCACACTCTCTCTCTCTCGCACACTCTCTCTCTCTCGCACACTCTCTCTCTCTCGCACACTCTCTCTCTCTCGCACAATCTCTCTCTCTCGCACATTCTCTCTCTCTCACACATTCCGTCTCTCTCATATTCTCTCTCTCTATTACATTCTCTCTCTCATATTCTCTCTCTCTCACATTCTCTCTGTCTATTACATTCTCTCTCACATACTCTCTCTCTATTACATTCTCTCTCTCACATTCTCTCTCTCTCACATTCTCTCAATCTATTACATTCTCTCTCACACACATTCTCTCTCTGTATTACATTCTCTCTCTCTCACATTCTCTCTCTCTATTACATTCTCTCACTCTCACAGTCTCTTTCTCTGTTACATTCTCTCTCACATTATCTCTCTCTATTACATTCTCTCTCACATTCTCTCTCTATTACATTCTCTCTCTCACATACTATCTCTCTATTACATTCTCTCTCTATTACAATCTCTCTCTCTATTACATTGTCTCTCTCACACACACATTCTCTCTCTCTATTACATTCTCTCTCTCGCACATTCTCTCTCTCTATTACATGCTCTCTCTTTATTACATTCTCTCTTTCTCACATTCTCTCTCTCACATTCTCTCTCTATTACATTTTCTCTCTTTCTCACATTCTCTCTCTCTTTTACATTCTCTCTCTCTATTACATTGTCTCTCTCACACACACATTCTCTCTCTCTATTACATTCTCTCTCTCTATTATTCTTTCTCTCTCACATTCTCTCTCTCTCTGTTACATTCTCTCTCTCACATTCTCTATCTCTCATATTCTCTCTCTATTACATTCTCTCTCTCTCTATTACATTCTCTTTCTCTCTCGCACACTCTCTCTCTCTCGCACATTCTCTCTCTCTCGCACATTCTCTCTCTCACACATTCTGTCTCTCTCATATTCTCTCTCTCTATTACATTCTCTCTCTCATATTCTCTCTCTCTCACATTCTCTCTCTCTATTACATTCTCTGACTCACACATTCTCTCTCTCTATTACATTCTCTCTCACATACTCTCTCTCTATTACATTCTCTCTCTCTCACATTCTCTCTCTCTCACATTCTCTCAATCTATTACATTCTCTCTCACACACATTCTCTCTCTGTATTACATTCTCTCTCTCTCACATTCTCTCTCTCTATTACATTCTCTCACTCTCACAGTCTCTTTCTCTGTTACATTCTCTCTCACATTATCTCTCTCTATTACATTCTCTCTCACATTCTCTCTCTATTACGTTCTCTCTCTCTTACATACTCTCTCTCTATTACATTCTCTCTCTTTCTCACATTCTCTCTCTCTATTACATTCTCTCTCTCGCGCATTCTCTCTCTCTATTACATTCTCTCTCTCACATTCTCTCTCTCTATTACATTCTCTCTCACATACTCTCTCTCTATTACATTCTCTCTCTCTCACATTCTCTCAATCTATTACATTCTCTCTCTCTCACATTCTCTCTCTCACACATTCTCTCTCTGTATTACATTCTCTCTCTCTCACATTCTCTCTCTCTATTACATTCTCTCTCCCTCACATTATCTCTCTCTATTACATTCTCTCTCATATTCTCTCTCTATTACATTCTCTCTCTCTCACATTCTCTCTCTCTATTACATTCTCTCTCTCTCACATTCTCTCTCTCTATTACATTCTCACTTTCTCACATTCTCTCTCTCTATTACATTGTCTCTCTCACACACACATTCTCTCTCTATTACATTCTCTCTCTCTATTACATTCTCTCTCTCACATTCTCTCTCTCACAGATTCTCTCTCTCTCTCACATTCTCTCTCTATTACATTCTTTCTCTCTCTATTACATTCTCTCTCTCTCACACACATTCTCTCCCTCTCTCACACACACACATTCTCTTTCTCTCTCACACACTCTCTCTCTCTCGCACACGCTCTCTCTCTCGCACACTCTCTCTCTCGCACACTCTCTCTCTGTCGCACATTCTCTCTCTCACACATTCTCTCTCTCACACATCCTCTCTCTCTCATATTCTCTCTCATATTCTCTCTCTCTCACATTCTCTCTCTCTATTACATTCTCTCTCTCTCCAATTCTTTCTCTCTATTACATTCTCTCCCTCACATTCTCTCTCTCTTATTACATTCTCTCTCTCACACATTCTCTCTCTATTACATTCTCTGTCTCTCACATTCTCTCTCTCATTCTCTCTCTCTATTACATTCTCTCTCTCACATTCTCTCTATCACATTCTCTCTCTCACACATTCTCTCTCTATTACATTCTCTGTCTCTCACATTCTCTCTCTCATTCTCTCTCTCTATTACATTCTCTCTCTCACATTCTCTCTTTTACATTCTCTCTCTCTCACATTATCTCTATTACATTCTCTAACTCACACATTCTCTCTCTCTATTACATTCTCTCTCACATTCTCTCTCTCTGTTACATTCTCTCACTCTCAGTCTCTTTCTCTGTTACATTCTCTCTCACATTATCTCTCTCTATTACATTCTCTCTCACATACTCTCTCTCTAAAACATTCTTTCTCTTTCTCACATTCTCTCTCTATTACATTCTCTCTCTATTACATTGTCTCTCTCACACACACATTCTCTATCTCTATTACATTCTCTCTCTCTATTACATTCTCTCTCTTTATTACATTCTCTCTCTCTCACATTCTCTCTCTCTATTACATTCTCTCTCTCTATTACATTCTCTCTCTCACAGATTCTCTCTCTCTATTACATTCTCTCTCTCTCACATTCTCCCTTACATTCTCTCTCTCTCACATTCTCTCTCTATTACATTCTCTCTCTCACTCACACACATTCTCTTTCTCTCTCTCAAACATTCTCTCTCTCTGTATTACATTCTCTCTCTCTCACACATTCTCTCTCTCTCTATTAAATTCTCTCTCTCTCACATTCTCTCACTATTACATTCTCTCCCTCTATTACATTCTCTCTCTCTCTCACATTCTCTATTACATTTTCTCTCTCTCACATTCTCTATTACATTTTTTCTCTCACATTCTCTCTCTATTACATTCTCTCGCTCTCACACACACACATTCTCTTTCTCTCTCTCTCACATTCTCTCTCTCTCTGTATTACATTCTCTCTCTCACACACATTCTCTCTCTCTCACATTCTCTCTATTAAATTCTCTCTCTCTCACATTCTCTCTCTATTACATTATCTCTCTCACATTCTCTATTACATTCTCTCTCTCTCACATTCTTTCTCTATTACATTCTCTCTCTCTCTCACACACACACACACACATTCTCTTTCTCTCTCGCACACTCTCTCTCTCTCACACGTTCTCTCTCTCACACATTCTCTCTCTCTCATATTCTCTCTCTCTATTACATTCTCTCTCTCATATTCTCTCTCTCTCACATTCTCTCTCTCTATTACATTCTCTCTCTCTCTAATTCTTTCTCTCTATTACATTCTCTCCCTCACATTCTCTCTCTCTTATTACATTCTCTCTCTCTCACATTCTCTCTCTCTATTACATTCTCTCTCTCACATTCTCTCTCTCTATTACATTCTCTCTCTCACACATTATCTCTATTACATTCTCTCTCACACACATTCTCTCTCGCTGTTACATTCTCTCTCTCTATTACATTCTCTCACTCACACATTCTCTCTCTCTATTACATTCTCACTCTCTATTACATTCTCTCTCACATACTCTCTCTCTATTACATTCTCTCTCTCTCACATTCTCTCAATCTATTACATTCTCTCACACATTCTCTCTCTCTCACATTCTCTCACTCTTTTACATTCTCTCTCACATTATCTCTCTCTATTACATTCTCTCTCTCTCACATTCTCTCAATCTATTACATTCTCTCTCTCTCACATTCTCTCTATTACATTCTCTCTCTCTCACATTCTCTCTCTCTATTACATTCTCTCAATCTCACAGTCTCTTTCTCTATTACATTCTCTCTCACATTATCTCTCTCTATTACATTCTCTCTCACATTCTCTCTCTCTATTACATTCTCTCTCTCTATTACATTCTCTCTCTTTCTCACATTCTCTCTCTATTACATTGTCTCTCTCTCTCACATTCTCTCTCTCTCACATTCTCTCTCTCTATTACATTGTCTCTCTCACACACACATTCTCTCTCTCTATTACATTCTCTCTCTCTCTATTACATTCTCTTTCTCTCTCGCACACTCTCTCTCTCTCGCACACTCTCTCTCTCTCGCACACTCTCTCTCTCTCGCACACTCTCTCTCTCTCGCACAATCTCTCTCTCTCGCACATTCTCTCTCTCTCACACATTCCGTCTCTCTCATATTCTCTCTCTCTATTACATTCTCTCTCTCATATTCTCTCTCTCTCACATTCTCTCTGTCTATTACATTCTCTCTCACATACTCTCTCTCTATTACATTCTCTCTCTCACATTCTCTCTCTCTCACATTCTCTCAATCTATTACATTCTCTCTCACACACATTCTCTCTCTGTATTACATTCTCTCTCTCTCACATTCTCTCTCTCTATTACATTCTCTCACTCTCACAGTCTCTTTCTCTGTTACATTCTCTCTCACATTATCTCTCTCTATTACATTCTCTCTCACATTCTCTCTCTATTACATTCTCTCTCTCACATACTATCTCTCTATTACATTCTCTCTCTATTACAATCTCTCTCTCTATTACATTGTCTCTCTCACACACACATTCTCTCTCTCTATTACATTCTCTCTCTCGCACATTCTCTCTCTCTATTACATGCTCTCTCTTTATTACATTCTCTCTTTCTCACATTCTCTCTCTCACATTCTCTCTCTATTACATTTTCTCTCTTTCTCACATTCTCTCTCTCTTTTACATTCTCTCTCTCTATTACATTGTCTGTCTCACACACACATTCTCTCTCTCTATTACATTCTCTCTCTCTATTATTCTTTCTCTCTCACATTCTCTCTCTCTCTGTTACATTCTCTCTCTCACATTCTCTATCTCTCATATTCTCTCTCTATTACATTCTCTCTCTCTCTATTACATTCTCTTTCTCTCTCGCACACTCTCTCTCTCTCGCACATTCTCTCTCTCTCGCACATTCTCTCTCTCACACATTCTGTCTCTCTCATATTCTCTCTCTCTATTACATTCTCTCTCTCATATTCTCTCTCTCTCACATTCTCTCTCTCTATTACATTCTCTGACTCACACATTCTCTCTCTCTATTACATTCTCTCTCACATACTCTCTCTCTATTACATTCTCTCTCTCTCACATTCTCTCTCTCTCACATTCTCTCAATCTATTACATTCTCTCTCACACACATTCTCTCTCTGTATTACATTCTCTCTCTCTCACATTCTCTCTCTCTATTACATTCTCTCACTCTCACAGTCTCTTTCTCTGTTACATTCTCTCTCACATTATCTCTCTCTATTACATTCTCTCTCACATTCTCTCTCTATTACGTTCTCTCTCTCTTACATACTCTCTCTCTATTACATTCTCTCTCTTTCTCACATTCTCTCTCTCTATTACATTCTCTCTCTCGCGCATTCTCTCTCTCTATTACATTCTCTCTCTCACATTCTCTCTCTCTATTACATTCTCTCTCACATACTCTCTCTCTATTACATTCTCTCTCTCTCACATTCTCTCAATCTATTACATTCTCTCTCTCTCACATTCTCTCTCTCACACATTCTCTCTCTGTATTACATTCTCTCTCTCTCACATTCTCTCTCTCTATTACATTCTCTCTCCCTCACATTATCTCTCTCTATTACATTCTCTCTCATATTCTCTCTCTATTACATTCTCTCTCTCACATTCTCTATCTCTCACATTCTCTCTATTACATATTCTCTCTCTCTCTCACATTCTCTCTCTATTACATTCTCTCTCTCACACATTCTCTCTCTCTATTACATTCTCTCTCTCTATTACATTCTCTCTTTCTCACATTCTCTCTCTCACATTCTCTCTCTATTACATTTTCTCTCTTTCTCACATTCTCTCTCTCTCACATTCTCTCTCTCTTTTACATTCTCTCTCTCTATTACATTGTCTCTCTCACACAAACATTCTCTCTCTCTATTACATTCTCTCTCTCTATTACATTCTCTCTCTCACATTCTCTCTCTCTATTATTCTTTCTCTCTCACATTCTCTCTCTCTCTGTTACATTCTCTCTCTCACATTCTCTATCGCTCATATTCTCTCTCTATTACATTCTCTCTCTCTCTCTCAATTACATTCTCTTTCTCTCTCGCACACTCTCTCTCTCGCACACTCTCTCTCTCTCGCACACTCTCTCTCTCTCGCACATTCTCTCTCTCACACATTCCGTCTCTCTCATATTCTCTCTCTCTATTACATTCTCTCTCTCATATTCTCTCTCTCTCACATTCTCTCTCTATTACATTCTCTCTCTCACTCACACACATTCTCTTTTTCTCTCTCAAACATTCTCTCTCTCTGTATTACATTCTCTCTCTCTCACACATTCTCTCTCTCTCTATTAAATTCTCTCTCTCTCACATTCTCTCTCACATTCTCTCACTATTACATTCTCTCCCTCTATTACATTCTCTCTCTCTCTCACATTCTCTATTACATTTTCTCTCTCTCACATTCTCTATTACATTTTCTATCTCTCACATTCTCTCTCTATTACATTCTCTCGCTCTCACACACACACATTCTCTTTCTCTCTCTCTCACATTCTCTCTCTCTCTGTATTACATTCTCTCTCTCACACACATTCTCTCTCTCTCACATTCTCTCTATTAAATTCTCTCTCTCTCACATTCTCTCTCTATTACATTATCTCTCTCACATTCTCTGTTACATTCTCTCTCTCTCACATTCTCTCTCTATTACATTCTCTCTCTCTCTCTCACACACACACACATTCTCTTTCTCTCTCGCACACTCTCTCTCTCGCACACTCTCTCTCTCTCACACGTTCTCTCTCTCACACCTTCTCTCTCTCTCGTATTCTCTCTCTCTATTACATTCTCTCTCTCATATTCTCTCTCTCTCACATTCTCTCTCTCTATTACATTCTCTCTCTCTCTAATTCTTTCTCTCTATTACATTCTCTCCCTCACATTCTCTCTGTCTTATTACATTCTCTCTCTCACACATTCTCTCTCTCTATTACATTCTCTCTCTCACATTCTCTCTCTCTCTCTCACATTATCTCTATTACATTCTCTCTCACACACATTCTCTCTCTCTGTTACATTCTCTCTCTCTATTACATTCTCTCACTCACACATTCTCTCTCTATTACATTCTCTCTCACATACTCTCTCTCTATTACATTCTCTCTCTCTCACATTCTCTCAATCTATTACATTCTCTCACACATTCTCTCTCTGTATTACATTCTCTCTCTCTCACATTCTCTCACTCTCACAGTCTCTTTCTCTATTACATTCTCTCTCACATTATCTCTCTCTATTACATTCTCTCTCTCTCACATTCTCTCAATCTATTACATTCTCTCTCTCTCACTTTCTCTCTATTACATTCTCTCTCTCTCACATTCTCTCTCTCTATTACATTCTCTCAATCTCACAGTCTCTTTCTCTATTACATTCTCTCTCACATTATCTCTCTCTATTACATTCTCTCTCACATTCTCTCTCTCTATTACATTCTCTCTCTCTATTACATTCTCTCTCTTTCTCACATTCTCTCTCTATTACATTGTCTCTCTCTCTCACATTCTCTCTCTCTCACATTCTCTCTCTCTATTACATTGTCTCTCTCAGACACACATTCTCTCTCTCTATTACATTCTCTCTCTCACAGATTCTCTCTCTCTATTACATTCTCTCTCTCACATTCTCTCTCTCTATTATTCTTTCTCTCTCACATTCTCTCTCTCTCTGTTACATTCTCTCTCTCACATTCTTTATCTCTCATATTCTCTTTCTATTACATTCTCTCTCTCTCTATTACATTCTCTCTCTCTCACACACAAATTCTCTCTCTCTCTCTCACACACATTCTCTTTCTCTCTCGCACACTCTCTCTCTGTCGCACATTCTCTCTCTCTCTCGCACATTCTCTCTCTCACACATTCTCTCTCTCTATTACATTCTCTATCTCTATTACATTCTCTCTCTCTCTAATTCTTTCTCTCTATTACATTCTCTCCCTCACATTCTCTCTTATTACCTTCTCTCTCTCACACATTCTCTATCTATTACATTCTCTGTCTCTCACATTCTCTCTCTCTTATTACATTCTCTCTCTCACACATTCTCTCACTATTACATTCTCTCTCTCACATTCTCTCTATTACATTCTCTCTCTCACAGATTCTCTCTCTCTATTACACTCTCTCTCTCTCACATTCTCTCTCTCTATTATTCTTTCTCTCTCACATTCTCTCTCCCTATTACATTCTCTCTCTCTATTACATTCTCTCTCTCACATTCTCTATCTCTCACATTCTCTCTATTACATTTTCTCTCACTCTCTCACATTCTCTCTCTATTACATTCTCTCTCTCACACATTCTCTCTCTCTATTACATTCTCTCTCTCTATTACATTCTCTCTTTCTCACATTCTCTCTCTCACATTCTCTCTCTATTACATTTTCTCTCTTTCTCACATTCTCTCTCTCTCACATTCTCTCTCTCTTTTACATTCTCTCTCTCTATTACATTGTCTCTCTCACACACACATTCTCTCTCTCTATTACATTCTCTCTCTCTATTACATTCTCTCTCTCACATTCTCTCTCTCTATTATTCTTTCTCTCTCACATTCTCTCTCTCTCTGTTACATTCTCTCTCTCACATTCTCTATCGCTCATATTCTCTCTCTATTACATTCTCTCTCTCTCTCTCAATTACATTCTCTTTCTCTCTCGCACACTCTCTCTCTCTCGCACACTCTCTCTCTCTCGCACACTCTCTCTCTCTCGCACATTCTCTCTCTCTCGCACATTCTCTCTCTCACACATTCCGTCTCTCTCATATTCTCTCTCTCTATTACATTCTCTCTCTCATATTCTCTCTCTCTCTCATTCTCTCTCACATTCTCTCACTATTACATTCTCTCCCTCTATTACATTCTCTCTCTCTCTCACATTCTCTATTACATTTTCTCTCTCTCACATTCTCTATTACATTTTCTATCTCTCACATTCTCTCTCTATTACATTCTCTCGCTCTCACACACACACATTCTCTTTCTCTCTCTCTCACATTCTCTCTCTCTCTGTATTACATTCTCTCTCTCACACACATTCTCTCTCTCTCACATTCTCTCTATTAAATTCTCTCTCTCTCACATTCTCTCTCTATTACATTATCTCTCTCACATTCTCTATTACATTCTCTCTCTCTCACATTCTCTCTCTATTACATTCTCTCTCTCTCTCTCACACACACACACATTCTCTTTCTCTCTCGCACACTCTCTCTCTCGCACACTCTCTCTCTCTCACACGTTCTCTCTCTCACACATTCTCTCTCTCTCGTATTCTCTCTCTCTATTACATTCTCTCTCTCATATTCTCTCTCTCTCACATTCTCTCTCTCTATTACATTCTCTCTCTCTCTAATTCTTTCTCTCTATTACATTCTCTCCCTCACATTCTCTCTGTCTTATTACATTCTCTCTCTCACACATTCTCTCTCTCTATTACATTCTCTCTCTCACATTCTCTCTCTCTCTCTCACATTATCTCTATTACATTCTCTCTCACACACATTCTCTCTCTCTGTTACATTCTCTCTCTCTATTACATTCTCTCACTCACACATTCTCTCTCTATTACATTCTCTCTCACATACTCTCTCTCTATTACATTCTCTCTCTCTCACATTCTCTCAATCTATTACATTCTCTCACACATTCTCTCTCTCTCACATTCTCTCACTCTCACAGTCTCTTTCTCTATTACATTCTCTCTCACATTATCTCTCTCTATTACATTCTCTCTCTCTCACATTCTCTCAATCTATTACATTCTCTCTCTCTCACTTTCTCTCTATTACATTCTCTCTCTCTCACATTCTCTCTCTCTATTACATTCTCTCAATCTCACAGTCTCTTTCTCTATTACATTCTCTCTCACATTATCTCTCTCTATTACATTCTCTCTCACATTCTCTCTCTCTATTACATTCTCTCTCTCTATTACATTCTCTCTCTTTCTCACATTCTCTCTCTATTACATTGTCTCTCTCTCTCACATTCTCTCTCTCTCACATTCTCTCTCTCTATTACATTGTCTCTCTCAGACACACATTCTCTCTCTCTATTACATTCTCTCTCTCACAGATTCTCTCTCTCTATTACATTCTCTCTCTCACATTCTCTCTCTCTATTATTCTTTCTCTCTCACATTCTCTCTCTCTCTGTTACATTCTCTCTCTCACATTCTTTATCTCTCATATTCTCTTTCTATTACATTCTCTCTCTCTCTATTACATTCTCTCTCTCTCACACACAAATTCTCTCTCTCTCTCTCACACACATTCTCTTTCTCTCTCGCACACTCTCTCTCTGTCGCACATTCTCTCTCTCTCTCGCACATTCTCTCTCTCTCTCGCACATTCTCTCTCTGTCATATTCTCTCTCTCTATTACATTCTCTATCTCTATTACATTCTCTCTCTCTCTAATTCTTTCTCTCTATTACATTCTCTCCCTCACACATTCCGTCTCTCTCATATTCTCTCTCTCTATTACATTCTCTCTCTCATATTCTCTCTCTCTCACATTCTCTCTCTATTACATTCTCTCTCTCACTCACACACATTCTCTTTCTCTCTCTCAAACATTCTCTCTCTCTGTATTACATTCTCTCTCTCTCACACATTCTCTCTCTCTCTATTAAATTCTCTCTCTCTCACATTCTCTCTCACATTCTCTCACTATTACATTCTCTCCCTCTATTACATTCTCTCTCTCTCTCACATTCTCTATTACATTTTCTCTCTCTCACATTCTCTATTACATTTTCTCTCTCTCACATTCTCTCTCTATTACATTCTCTCGCTCTCACACACACACATTCTCTTTCTCTCTCTCTCACATTCTCTCTCTCTCTGTATTACATTCTCTCTCTCACACACATTCTCTCTCTCTCACATTCTCTCTATTAAATTCTCTCTCTCTCACATTCTCTCTCTATTACATTATCTCTCTCACATTCTCTATTACATTCTCTCTCTCTCACATTCTCTCTCTATTACATTCTCTCTCTCTCTCTCTCACACACACACATTCTCTTTCTCTCTCGCACACTCTCTCTCTCGCACACTCTCTCTCTCTCACACGTTCTCTCTCTCACACATTCTCTCTCTCTCGTATTCTCTCTCTCTATTACATTCTCTCTCTCATATTCTCTCTCTCTCACATTCTCTCTCTCTATTACATTCTCTCTCTCTCTAATTCTTTCTCTCTATTACATTCTCTCCCTCACATTCTCTCTGTCTTATTACATTCTCTCTCTCACACATTCTCTCTCTCTATTACATTCTCTCTCTCACATTCTCTCTCTCTCTCTCACATTATCTCTATTACATTCTCTCTCACACACATTCTCTCTCTCTGTTACATTCTCTCTCTCTATTACATTCTCTCACTCACACATTCTCTCTCTATTACATTCTCTCTCACATACTCTCTCTCTATTACATTCTCTCTCTCTCACATTCTCTCAATCTATTACATTCTCTCACACATTCTCTCTCTGTATTACATTCTCTCTCTCTCACATTCTCTCACTCTCACAGTCTCTTTCTCTATTACATTCTCTCTCACATTATCTCTCTCTATTACATTCTCTCTCTCTCACATTCTCTCAATCTATTACATTCTCTCTCTCTCACATTCTCTCTCTCTCACATTCTCTCTCTCTATTACATTCTCTCAATCTCACAGTCTCTTTCTCTATTACATTCTCTCTCACATTATCTCTCTCTATTACATTCTCTCTCACATTCTCTCTCTCTATTACATTCTCACTCTCTATTACATTCTCTCTCTTTCTCACATTCTCTCTCTATTACATTGTCTCTCTCTCTCACATTCTCTCTCTCTCACATTCTCTCTCTCTCACATTCTCTCTCTCTATTACATTGTCTCTCTCACACACACATTCTCTCTCTCTATTACATTCTCTCTCTCTATTACATTCTCTCTCTCACAGATTCTCTCTCTCTATTACATTCCCTCTCTCACATTCTCTCTCTCTATTATTCTTTCTCTCTCACATTCTCTCTCTCTCTGTTACATTCTCTCTCTCACATTCTTTATCTCTCATATTCTCTTTCTATTACATTCTCTCTCTCTCTATTACATTCTCTCTCTCTCACACACAAATTCTCTCTCTCTCTCTCACACACATTCTCTTTCTCTCTCGCACACTCTCTCTCTGTCGCACATTCTCTCTCTCTCTCGCACATTCTCTCTCTCACACATTCTCTCTCTGTCATATTCTCTCTCTCTATTACATTCTCTATCTCTATTACATTCTCTCTCTCTCTAATTCTTTCTCTCTATTACATTCTCTCCCTCACATTCTCTCTTATTACCTTCTCTCTCTCACACATTCTCTATCTATTACATTCTCTGTCTCTCACATTCTCTCTCTCATTCTCTCTCTCTTATTACATTCTCTCTCTCACACATTCTCTCACTATTACATTCTCTCTCTCACATTCTCTCTATTACATTCTCTCTCTCACACATTCTCTCTCTCTGTTACATTCTCTCACTCTATTACATTCTCTCTCTCACATTCTCTCTCTCTATTACATTCTCTGACTCACACATTCTCTCTCTCTATTACAATCTCTCTCACATACTCTCTCTCTATTACATTCTCTCTCTCTCACATTCTCTCTCTCTCACATTCTCTCAATCTATTACATTCTCTCTCTCACACATTCTCTCTCTATTACATTCTCTCTCACATTCTCTCTCTATTACATTCTCTCTCTCACACATTTTCTCTCTCTTTCTCACATTCTCTCTCTCTATTACATTCTCTCTCTCTATTACATTCTCTCTCTCACATTCTCTCTCTCTATTACATTCTCTCTCACACATTCTCTCTCTCTATTACATTGTCTCTCTCACACACGCATTCTCTCTCTCTATTACATTCTCTCTCTCTATTACATTCTCTCTCTCACAGATTCTCTCTCTCTATTATTCTTTCTCTCTCACATTCTCTCTCCCTATTACATTCTCTCTCTATTACATTCTCTCTCTCACATTCTCTATCTCTCACATTCTCTCTATTACATATTCTCTCTCTCTCTCACATTCTCTCTCTATTACATTCTCTCTCTCACACATTCTCTCTCTCTATTACATTCTCTCTTTCTCACATTCTCTCTCTCACATTCTCTCTCTATTACATTTTCTCTCTTTCTCACATTCTCTCTCTCTCACATTCTCTCTCTCTTTTACATTCTCTCTCTCTATTACATTGTCTCTCTCACACAAACATTCTCTCTCTCTATTACATTCTCTCTCTCACATTCTCTATCGCTCATATTCTCTCTCTATTACATTCTCTCTCTCTCTCTCAATTACATTCTCTTTCTCTCTCGCACACTCTCTCTCTCGCACACTCTCTCTCTCTCGCACACTCTCTCTCTCTCGCACATTCTCTCTCTCACACATTCCGTCTCTCTCATATTCTCTCTCTCTATTACATTCTCTCTCTCATATTCTCTCTCTCTCACATTCTCTCTCTATTACATTCTCTCTCTCACTCACACACATTCTCTTTTTCTCTCTCAAACATTCTCTCTCTCTGTATTACATTCTCTCTCTCTCACACATTCTCTCTCTCTCTATTAAATTCTCTCTCTCTCACATTCTCTCACTATTACATTCTCTCCCTCTATTACATTCTCTCTCTCTCTCACATTCTCTATTACATTTTCTCTCTCTCACATTCTCTATTACATTTTCTATCTCTCACATTCTCTCTCTATTACATTCTCTCGCTCTCACACACACACATTCTCTTTCTCTCTCTCTCACATTCTCTCTCTCTCTGTATTACATTCTCTCTCTCACACACATTCTCTCTCTCTCACATTCTCTCTATTAAATTCTCTCTCACTCACATTCTCTCTCTATTACATTATCTCTCTCACATTCTCTGTTACATTCTCTCTCTCTCACATTCTCTCTCTATTACATTCTCTCTCTCTCTCTCACACACACACACATTCTCTTTCTCTCTCGCACACTCTCTCTCTCGCACACTCTCTCTCTCTCACACGTTCTCTCTCTCACACATTCTCTCTCTCTCGTATTCTCTCTCTCTATTACATTCTCTCTCTCATATTCTCTCTCTCTCACATTCTCTCTCTCTATTACATTCTCTCTCTCTCTAATTCTTTCTCTCTATTACATTCTCTCCCTCACATTCTCTCTGTCTTATTACATTCTCTCTCTCACACATTCTCTCTCTCTATTACATTCTCTCTCTCACATTCTCTCTCTCTCTCACACATTATCTCTATTACATTCTCTCTCACACACATTCTCTCTCTCTGTTACATTCTCTCTCTCTATTACATTCTCTCACTCACACATTCTCTCTCTATTACATTCTCTCTCACATACTCTCTCTCTATTACATTCTCTCTCTCTCACATTCTCTCAATCTATTACATTCTCTCACACATTCTCTCTCTGTATTACATTCTCTCTCTCTCACATTCTCTCACTCTCACAGTCTCTTTCTCTATTACATTCTCTCTCACATTATCTCTCTCTATTACATTCTCTCTCTCTCACATTCTCTCAATCTATTACATTCTCTCTCTCACACTTTCTCTCTATTACATTCTCTCTCTCTCACATTCTCTCTCTCTATTACATTCTCTCAATCTCACAGTCTCTTTCTCTATTACATTCTCTCTCACATTATCTCTCTCTATTACATTCTCTCTCACATTCTCTCTCTCTATTACATTCTCTCTCTCTATTACATTCTCTCTCTTTCTCACATTCTCTCTCTATTACATTGTCTCTCTCTCTCACATTCTCTCTCTCTCACATTCTCTCTCTCTATTACATTGTCTCTCTCAGACACACATTCTCTCTCTCTATTACATTCTCTCTCTCACAGATTCTCTCTCTCTATTACATTCTCTCTCACACATTCTCTCTCTCTATTATTCTTTCTCTCTCACATTCTCTCTCTCTCTGTTACATTCTCTCTCTCACATTCTTTATCTCTCATATTCTCTTTCTATTACATTCTCTCTCTCTCTATTACATTCTCTCTCTCTCACACACAAATTCTCTCTCTCTCTCTCACACACATTCTCTTTCTCTCTCGCACACTCTCTCTCTGTCGCACATTCTCTCTCTCTCTCGCACATTCTCTCTCTCACACATTCTCTCTCTGTCATATTCTCTCTCTCTATTACATTCTCTATCTCTATTACATTCTCTCTCTCTCTAATTCTTTCTCTCTATTACATTCTCTCCCTCACATTCTCTCTTATTACCTTCTCTCTCTCACACATTCTCTATCTATTACATTCTCTGTCTCTCACATTCTCTCTCTCTTATTACATTCTCTCTCTCACACATTCTCTCACTATTACATTCTCTCTCTCACATTCTCTCTATTACATTCTCTCTCTCACAGATTCTCTCTCTCTATTACACTCTCTCTCTCTCACATTCTCTCTCTCTATTATTCTTTCTCTCTCACATTCTCTCTCCCTATTACATTCTCTCTCTCTATTACATTTTCTCTCTCACATTCTCTATCTCTCACATTCTCTCTATTACATTTTCTCTCTCTCTCTCACATTCTCTCTCTATTACATTCTCTCTCTCACACATTCTCTCTCTCTATTACATTCTCTCTCTCTATTACATTCTCTCTTTCTCACATTCTCTCTCTCACATTCTCTCTCTATTACATTTTCTCTCTTTCTCACATTCTCTCTCTCTCACATTCTCTCTCTCTTTTACATTCTCTCTCTCTATTACATTGTCTCTCTCACACACACATTCTCTCTCTCTATTACATTCTCTCTCTCTATTACATTCTCTCTCTCACATTCTCTCTCTCTATTATTCTTTCTCTCTCACATTCTCTCTCTCTCTGTTACATTCTCTCTCTCACATTCTTTATCTCTCATATTCTCTTTCTATTACATTCTCTCTCTCTCTATTACATTCTCTCTCTCTCACACACAAATTCTCTCTCTCTCTCTCACACACATTCTCTTTCTCTCTCGCACACTCTCTCTCTGTCGCACATTCTCTCTCTCTCTCGCACATTCTCTCTCTCACACATTCTCTCTCTGTCATATTCTCTCTCTCTATTACATTCTCTATCTCTATTACATTCTCTCTCTCTCTAATTCTTTCTCTCTATTACATTCTCTCCCTCACATTCTCTCTTATTACCTTCTCTCTCTCACACATTCTCTATCTATTACATTCTCTGTCTCTCACATTCTCTCTCTCATTCTCTCTCTCTTATTACATTCTCTCTCTCACACATTCTCTCACTATTACATTCTCTCTCTCACATTCTCTCTATTACATTCTCTCTCTCAAACATTCTCTCTCTCTGTTACATTCTCTCACTCTATTACATTCTCTCTCTCACATTCTCTCTCTCTATTACATTCTCTGACTCACACATTCTCTCTCTCTATTACAATCTCTCTCACATACTCTCTCTCTATTACATTCTCTCTCTCTCACATTCTCTCTCTCTCACATTCTCTCAATCTATTACATTCTCTCTCTCACACATTCTCTCTCTGTATTACATTCTCTCTCTCTCACATTCTCTCTCTCTATTACATTCTCTCACTCTCACAGTCTCTTTCTCTGTTACATTCTCTCTCACATTATCTCTCTCTATTACATTCTCTCTCACATTCTCTCTCTATTACATTCTCTCTCTCACACATTTTCTCTCTCTTTCTCACATTCTCTCTCTCTATTACATTCTCTCTCTCTATTACATTCTCTCTCTCACATTCTCTCTCTCTATTACATTCTCTCTCACACATTCTCTCTCTCTATTACATTGTCTCTCTCACACACGCATTCTCTCTCTCTATTACATTCTCTCTCTCTATTACATTCTCTCTCTCACAGATTCTCTCTCTCTATTACACTCTCTCTCTCTCACATTCTCTCTCTCTATTATTCTTTCTCTCTCACATTCTCTCTCCCTATTACATTCTCTCTCTATTACATTCTCTATCTCTCACATTCTCTCTATTACATATTCTCTCTCTCTCTCACATTCTCTCTCTATTACATTCTCTCTCTCACACATTCTCTCTCTCTATTACATTCTCTCTCTCTATTACATTCTCTCTTTCTCACATTCTCTCTCTCACATTCTCTCTCTATTACATTTTCTCTCTTTCTCACATTCTCTCTCTCTCACATTCTCTCTCTCTTTTACATTCTCTCTCTCTATTACATTGTCTCTCTCACACAAACATTCTCTCTCTCTATTACATTCTCTCTCTCTATTACATTCTCTCTCTCTATTATTCTTTCTCTCTCACATTCTCTCTCTCTCTGTTACATTCTCTCTCTCACATTCTCTATCGCTCATATTCTCTCTCTATTACATTCTCTCTCTCTCTCTCAATTACATTCTCTTTCTCTCTCGCACACTCTCTCTCTCGCACACTCTCTCTCTCTCGCACACTCTCTCTCTCTCGCACATTCTCTCTCTCACACATTCCGTCTCTCTCATATTCTCTCTCTCTATTACATTCTCTCTCTCATATTCTCTCTCTCTCACATTCTCTCTCTATTACATTCTCTCTCTCACTCACACACATTCTCTTTTTCTCTCTCAAACATTCTCTCTCTCTGTATTACATTCTCTCTCTCTCACACATTCTCTCTCTCTCTATTAAATTCTCTCTCTCTCACATTCTCTCTCACATTCTCTCACTATTACATTCTCTCCCTCTATTACATTCTCTCTCTCTCTCACATTCTCTATTACATTTTCTCTCTCTCACATTCTCTATTACATTTTCTATCTCTCACATTCTCTCTCTATTACATTCTCTCGCTCTCACACACACACATTCTCTTTCTCTCTGTATTACATTCTCTCTCTCACACACATTCTCTCTCTCTCACATTCTCTCTATTAAATTCTCTCTCTCTCACATTCTCTCTCTATTACATTATCTCTCTCACATTCTCTATTACATTCTCTCTCTCTCACATTCTCTCTCTATTACATTCTCTCTCTCTCTCTCACACACACACACATTCTCTTTCTCTCTCGCACACTCTCTCTCTCGCACACTCTCTCTCTCTCACACGTTCTCTCTCTCACACATTCTCTCTCTCTCGTATTCTCTCTCTCTATTACATTCTCTCTCTCATATTCTCTCTCTCTCACATTCTCTCTCTCTATTACATTCTCTCTCTCTCTAATTCTTTCTCTCTATTACATTCTCTCCCTCACATTCTCTCTGTCTTATTACATTCTCTCTCTCACACATTCTCTCTCTCTATTACATTCTCTCTCTCACATTCTCTCTCTCTCTCTCTCACATTATCTCTATTACATTCTCTCTCACACACATTCTCTCTCTCTGTTACATTCTCTCTCTCTATTACATTCTCTCACTCACACATTCTCTCTCTATTACATTCTCTCTCACATACTCTCTCTCTATTACATTCTCTCTCTCTCACATTCTCTCAATCTATTACATTCTCTCACACATTCTCTCTCTGTATTACATTCTCTCTCTCTCACATTCTCTCACTCTCACAGTCTCTTTCTCTATTACATTCTCTCTCACATTATCTCTCTCTATTACATTCTCTCTCTCTCACATTCTCTCAATCTATTACATTCTCTCTCTCTCACTTTCTCTCTATTACATTCTCTCTCTCTCACATTCTCTCTCTCTATTACATTCTCTCAATCTCACAGTCTCTTTCTCTATTACATTCTCTCTCACATTATCTCTCTCTATTACATTCTCTCTCTATTACATTCTCTCTCTCTATTACATTCTCTCTCTTTCTCACATTCTCTCTCTATTACATTGTCTCTCTCTCTCACATTCTCTCTCTCTCACATTCTCTCTCTCTATTACATTGTCTCTCTCAGACACACATTCTCTCTCTCTATTACATTCTCTCTCTCACAGATTCTCTCTCTCTATTACATTCTCTCTCTCACATTCTCTCTCTCTATTATTCTTTCTCTCTCACATTCTCTCTCTCTCTGTTACATTCTCTCTCTCACATTCTTTATCTCTCATATTCTCTTTCTATTACATTCTCTCTCTCTCTATTACATTCTCTCTCTCACACACACAAATTCTCTCTCTCTCTCACACACATTCTCTTTCTCTCTCGCACACTCTCTCTCTGGCGCACATTCTCTCTCTCTCTCGCACATTCTCTCTCTCACACATTCTCTCTCTGTCATATTCTCTCTCTCTATTACATTCTCTATCTCTATTACATTCTCTCTCTCTCTAATTCTTTCTCTCTATTACATTCTCTCCCTCACATTCTCTCTTATTACCTTCTCTCTCTCACACATTCTCTATCTATTACATTCTCTGTCTCTCACATTCTCTCTCTCTTATTACATTCTCTCTCTCACACATTCTCTCACTATTACATTCTCTCTCTCACATTCTCTCTATTACATTCTCTCTCACACAGATTCTCTCTCTCTATTACACTCTCTCTCTCTCACATTCTCTCTCCCTATTACATTCTCTCTCTCTATTACATTCTCTCTCTCACATTCTCTATCTCTCACATTCTCTCTATTACATTTTCTCTCTCTCTCTCACATTCTCTCTCTATTACATTCTCTCTCTCACACATTCTCTCTCTCTATTACATTCTCTCTCTCTATTACATTCTCTCTTTCTCACATTCTCTCTCTCACATTCTCTCTCTATTACATTTTCTCTCTTTCTCACATTCTCTCTCTCTCACATTCTCTCTCTCTTTTACATTCTCTCTCTCTATTACATTGTCTCTCTCACACACACATTCTCTCTCTCTATTACATTCTCTCTCTCTATTACATTCTCTCTCTCACATTCTCTCTCTCTATTATTCTTTCTCTCTCACATTCTCTCTCTCTCTGTTACATTCTCTCTCTCACATTCTCTATCGCTCATATTCTCTCTCTATTACATTCTCTCTCTCTCTCTCAATTACATTCTCTTTCTCTCTCGCACACTCTCTCTCTCTCGCACACTCTCTCTCTCTCGCACACTCTCTCTCTCTCGCACATTCTCTCTCTCACACATTCCGTCTCTCTCATATTCTCTCTCTCTATTACATTCTCTCTCTCATATTCTCTCTCTCTCACATTCTCTCTCTATTACATTCTCTCTCTCACTCACACACATTCTCTTTCTCTCTCTCAAACATTCTCTCTCTCTGTATTACATTCTCTCTCTCTCACACATTCTCTCTCTCTCTATTAAATTCTCTCTCTCTCACATTCTCTCACTATTACATTCTCTCCCTCTATTACATTCTCTCTCTCTCTCACATTCTCTATTACATTTTCTCTCTCTCACATTCTCTATTACATTTTCTCTCTCTCACATTCTCTCTCTATTACATTCTCTCGCTCTCACACACACACATTCTCTTTCTCTCTCTCTCACATTCTCTCTCTCTCTGTATTACATTCTCTCTCTCACACACATTCTCTCTCTCTCACATTCTCTCTATTAAATTTGCTCTCTCTCACATTCTCTCTCTATTACATTATCTCTCTCACATTATCTATTACATTCTCTCTCTATTACATTCTCTCTCTCTCTCTCTCACACACACACATTCTCTTTCTCTCTCGCACACTCTCTCTCTCGCACACTCTCTCTCTCTCACACGTTCTCTCTCTCACACATTCTCTCTCTCTCGTATTCTCTCTCTCTATTACATTCTCTCTCTCATATTCTCTCTCTCTCACATTCTCTCTCTCTATTACATTCTCTCTCTCTCTAATTCTTTCTCTCTATTACATTCTCTCCCTCACATTCTCTCTGTCTTATTACATTCTCTCTCTCACACATTCTCTCTCTCACATTCTCTCTCTCTCTCTCACATTATCTCTATTACATTCTCTCTCACACACATTCTCTCTCTCTGTTACATTCTCTCTCTCTATTACATTCTCTCACTCACACATTCTCTCTCTCTATTACATTCTCTCTCTCATATTCTCTCTCTCTCACATTCTCTCTCTATTACATTCTCTCTCTCACTCACACACATTCTCTTTCTCTCTCTCAAACATTCTCTCTCTCTGTATTACATTCTCTCTCTCTCTCACACATTCTCTCTCTCTCTATTAAATTCTCTCTCTCTCACATTCTCTCTCTCTCGCACATTCTCTCTCTCACACATTCCGTCTCTCTCATATTCTCTCTCTCTATTACATTCTCTCTCTCATATTCTCTCTCTCTCACATTCTCTCTCTATTACATTCTCTCTCTCACTCACACACATTCTCTTTTTCTCTCTCAAACATTCTCTCTCTCTGTATTACATTCTCTCTCTCTCACACATTCTCTCTCTCTCTATTAAATTCTCTCTCTCTCACATTCTCTCACTATTACATTCTCTCCCTCTATTACATTCTCTCTCTCTCTCACATTCTCTATTACATTTTCTCTCTCTCACATTCTCTATTACATTTTCTCTCTCTCACATTCTCTCTCTATTACATTCTCTCGCTCTCACACACACACATTCTCTTTCTCTCTCTCTCACATTCTCTCTCTCTCTGTATTACATTCTCTCTCTCACACACATTCTCTCTCTCTCACATTCTCTCTATTAAATTTGCTCTCTCTCACATTCTCTCTCTATTACATTATCTCTCTCACATTATCTATTACATTCTCTCTCTATTACATTCTCTCTCTCTCTCTCACACACACACACATTCTCTTTCTCTCTCGCACACTCTCTCTCTCGCACACTCTCTCTCTCTCACACGTTCTCTCTCTCACACATTCTCTCTCTCTCGTATTCTCTCTCTCTATTACATTCTCTCTCTCATATTCTCTCTCTCTCACATTCTCTCTCTCTATTACATTCTCTCTCTCTCTAATTCTTTCTCTCTATTACATTCTCTCCCTCACATTCTCTCTGTCTTATTACATTCTCTCTCTCACACATTCTCTCTCTCACATTCTCTCTCTCTCTCTCACATTATCTCTATTACATTCTCTCTCACACACATTCTCTCTCTCTGTTACATTCTCTCTCTCTATTACATTCTCTCACTCACACATTCTCTCTCTCTATTACATTCTCTCTCTCATATTCTCTCTCTCTCACATTCTCTCTCTATTACATTCTCTCTCTCACTCACACACATTCTCTTTCTCTCTCTCAAACATTCTCTCTCTCTGTATTACATTCTCTCTCTCTCTCACACATTCTCTCTCTCTCTATTAAATTCTCTCTCTCTCACATTCTCTCTCTCTCGCACATTCTCTCTCTCACACATTCCGTCTCTCTCATATTCTCTCTCTCTATTACATTCTCTCTCTCATATTCTCTCTCTCTCACATTCTCTCTCTATTACATTCTCTCTCTCACTCACACACATTCTCTTTTTCTCTCTCAAACATTCTCTCTCTCTGTATTACATTCTCTCTCTCTCACACATTCTCTCTCTCTCTATTAAATTCTCTCTCTCTCACATTCTCTCACTATTACATTCTCTCCCTCTATTACATTCTCTCTCTCTCTCACATTCTCTATTACATTTTCTCTCTCTCACATTCTCTATTACATTTTCTCTCTCTCACATTCTCTCTCTATTACATTCTCTCGCTCTCACACACACACATTCTCTTTCTCTCTCTCTCACATTCTCTCTCTCTCTGTATTACATTCTCTCTCTCACACACATTCTCTCTCTCTCACATTCTCTCTATTAAATTTGCTCTCTCTCACATTCTCTCTCTATTACATTATCTCTCTCACATTATCTATTACATTCTCTCTCTATTACATTCTCTCTCTCTCTCTCACACACACACACATTCTCTTTCTCTCTCGCACACTCTCTCTCTCGCACACTCTCTCTCTCTCACACGTTCTCTCTCTCACACATTCTCTCTCTCTCGTATTCTCTCTCTCTATTACATTCTCTCTCTCATATTCTCTCTCTCTCACATTCTCTCTCTCTATTACATTCTCTCTCTCTCTAATTCTTTCTCTCTATTACATTCTCTCCCTCACATTCTCTCTGTCTTATTACATTCTCTCTCTCACACATTCTCTCTCTCACATTCTCTCTCTCTCTCTCACATTATCTCTATTACATTCTCTCTCACACACATTCTCTCTCTCTGTTACATTCTCTCTCTCTATTACATTCTCTCACTCACACATTCTCTCTCTCTATTACATTCTCTCTCTCATATTCTCTCTCTCTCACATTCTCTCTCTATTACATTCTCTCTCTCACTCACACACATTCTCTTTCTCTCTCTCAAACATTCTCTCTCTCTGTATTACATTCTCTCTCTCTCTCACACATTCTCTCTCTCTCTATTAAATTCTCTCTCTCTCACATTCTCTCTCTCTCGCACATTCTCTCTCTCACACATTCCGTCTCTCTCATATTCTCTCTCTCTATTACATTCTCTCTCTCATATTCTCTCTCTCTCACATTCTCTCTCTATTACATTCTCTCTCTCACTCACACACATTCTCTTTCTCTCTCTCAAACATTCTCTCTCTCTGTATTACATTCTCTCTCTCTCACAAATTCTCTGTCTCTCTATTAAATTCTCTCTCTCTCACATTCTCTCTCACATTCTATCACTATTACATTCTCTCCCTCTATTACATTCTCTCTCTCTCTCACATTCTCTATTACATTTTCTCTCTCTCACATTCTCTATTACATTTTCTCTCTCTCACATTCTCTCTCTATTACATTCTCTCGCTCTCACACACACACATTCTCTTTCTCTCTCTCTCACATTCTCTCTCTCTCTGTATTACATTCTCTCTCTCACACACTTTCTCTCTCTCTCACATTCTCTCTATTAAATTCTCTCTCTCTCACATTCTCTCTCTATTACATTATCTCTCTCACATTCTCTATTACATTCTCTCTCTATTACATTCTCTCTCTCTCTCTCACACACACACACATTCTCTTTCTCTCTCGCACACTCTCTCTCTCGCACACTCTCTCTCTCTCACACGTTCTCTCTCTCACACATTCTCTCTCTCTCGTATTCTCTCTCTCTATTACATTCTCTCTCTCATATTCTCTCTCCCTCACATTCTCTCTCTCTATTACATTCTCTCTCTCTCTAATTCTTTCTCTCTATTACATTCTCTCCCTCACATTCTCTCTGTCTTATTACATTCTCTCTCTCACACATTCTCTCTCTCTATTACATTCTCTCTCTCACATTCTCTCTCTCTCTCTCACATTATCTCTATTACATTCTCTCTCACACACATTCTCTCTCTCTGTTACATTCTCTCTCTCTATTACATTCTCTCACTCACACATTCTCTCTCTCTATTACATTCTCTCTCACATACTCTCTCTCTATTAAATTCTCTCTCTCTCAAATTCTCTCAATCTATTACATTCTCTCACACATTCTCTCTCTGTATTACATTCTCTCTCACATTATCTCTCTCTATTACATTCTCTCTCTCTCACATTCTCTCAATCTATTACATTCTCTCTCTCACACATTCTCTCTATTACATTCTCTCTCTCTCACATTCTCTCTCTCTATTACATTCTCTCAATCTCACAGTCTCTTTCTCTATTACATTCTCTCTCACATTATCTCTCTCTATTACATTCTCTCTCTCTCACATTCTCTCAATCTATTACATTCTCTCTCTCTCACATTCTCTCTCTCACACATTCTCTCTATTACATTCTCTCTCTCTCACATTCTCTCTCTCTATTACATTCTCTCAATCTCACAGTCTCTTTCTCTATTACATTCTCTCTCACATTATCTCTCTCTATTACATTCTCACTCACATTCTCTCTCTCTATTACATTCTCTCTCTCTATTACATTCTCTCTCTTTCTCACATTCTCTCTCTATTACATTGTCTCTCTCTCTCACATTCTCTCTCTCTCACATTCTCTCTCTCTATTACATTGTCTCTCTCACACACACATTCTCTCTCTCTATTACATTCTCTCTCTCTATTACATTCTCTCTCTCACAGATTCTCTCTTTCTATTACATTCTCTCTCTCACATTCTCTCTCTCTATTATTCTTTCTCTCTCACATTCTCTCTCTCTCTGTTACATTCTCTCTCTCACATTCTTTATCTCTCATATTCTCTTTCTATTACATTCTCTCTCTCTCTATTACATTCTCTCTCTCACACACACAAATTCTCTCTCTCTCACACACACATTCTCTTTCTCTCTCGCACACTCTCTCTCTGTCGCACATTCTCTCTCTCTCGCACATTCTCTCTCTCACACATTCTCTCTCTCTATTACATTCTCTCTCTCTATTACATTCACTCTCTCTCAAATTCTTTCTCTCCATTACATTCTCTCCCTCACATTCTCTCTTATTACCTTCTCTCTCTCACACATTCTCTATCTATTACATTCTCTGTCTCTCACATTCTCTCTCTCATTCTCTCTCTCTTATTACATTCTCTCTCTCACACATTCTCTCACTATTACATTCTCTCTCTCACATTCTCTCTATTACATTCTCTCTCTCACACATTCTCTCTCTCTGTTACATTCTCTCTCTCTATTACATTCTCTCTCTCACATTCTCTCTCTCTATTACATTCTCTGACTCACACATTCTCTCTCTCTATTACAATCTCTCTCACATACTCTCTCTCTATTACATTCTCTCTCTCTCACATTCTCTCTCTCTCACATTCTCTCAATCTATTACATTCTCTCTCTCACACATTCTCTCTCTGTATTACATTCTCTCTCTCTCACATTCTCTCTCTCTATTACATTCTCTCACTCTCACAGTCTCTTTCTCTGTTACATTCTCTCTCACATTATCTCTCTCTATTACATTCTCTCTCACATTCTCTCTCTATTACATTCTCTCTCTCACACATTTTCTCTCTCTTTCTCACATTCTCTCTCTCTATTACATTCTCTCTCTCTATTACATTCTCTCTCTCACATTCTCTCTCTCTATTACATTCTCTTTCACACATTCTCTCTCTCTATTACATTGTCTCTCTCACACACGCATTCTCTCTCTCTATTACATTCTCTCTCTCTATTACATTCTCTCTCTCTATTACATTCTCTCTCTCACAGATTCTCTCTCTCTATTACACTCTCTCTCTCACATTCTCTCTCTCTATTATTCTTTCTCTCTCACATTCTCTCTCTCACATTCTCTCTATTACATATTCTCTCTCTCTCTCACATTCTCTCTCTATTACATTCTCTCTCTCACACATTCTCTCTCTCACATTCTCTCTCTATTACATTTTCTCACTTTCTCACATTCTCTCTCTCTTTTACATTCTCTCTCTCTATTACATTGTCTCTCTCACACACACATTCTCTCTCTCTATTACATTCCCTCTCTCTATTACATTCTCTCTCTCACATTCTCTCTCTCTCTGTTACATTCTCTCTCTCACATTCTCTATCGCTCATATTCTCTCTCTATTACATTCTCTCTCTCTCTCTCTATTACATTCTCTTTCTCTCTCGCACACTCTCTCTCTCTCGCACACTCTCTCTCTCTCGCACACTCTCTCTCTCTCGCACATTCTCTCTCTCTCACACATTCCGTCTCTCTCATATTCTCTCTCTCTATTACATTCTCTCTCTCATATTCTCTCTCTCTCACATTCTCTCTCTCTATTACATTCTCTGACTCACACATTCTCTCTCTCTATTACATTCTCTCTCACATACTCTCTCTCTATTACATTCTCTCTCTCTCACATTCTCTCTCTCTCACATTCTCTCAATCTATTACATTCTCTCTCACACACATTCTCTCTCTGTATTACATTCTCTCTCTCTCACATTCTCTCTCTCTATTACATTCTCTCACTCTCACAGTCTCTTTCTCTGTTACATTCTCTCTCACATTATCTCTCTCTATTACATTCTCTCTCTATTACATTCTCTCTCTCTCACATTCTCTCTCCCTATTACATTCTCTCTCACATACTCTCTCTCTATTACATTCTCTCTCTCTCACATTCTCTCAATCTATTACATTCTCTCTCTCTCACATTCTCTCTCTCACACATTCTCTCTCTGTATTACATTCTCTCTCTCTCACATTCTCTCTCTCTATTACATTCTCTCTCTCTCACATTCTCTCAATCTATTACATTCTCTCTCTCTCACATTCTCTCTCTCACACATTCTCTCTCTGTATTACATTCTCTCTCTCTCACATTATCTCTCTCTATTACATTCTCTCTCTCAATTACATTCTCTCTCACAGATTCTCTCTCTCTATTACATTCTGTCTCTCACATTCTCTCTCTCTATTATTCTTTCTCTCTCACATTCTCTCTCTCTCTGTTACATTCTCTCTCTCACATTCTTTATCTCTCATATTCTCTATTACATTCTCTCTCTCTCTATTACATTCTCTCTCTCACACACATTCTCTCTCTCTCTCTCTCTCGCACACTCTCTCTCTGTCGCACATTCTCTCTCTCTATTATTCTTTCTCTCTCACATTCTCTCTCTCTCTGTTACATTCTCTCTCTCACATTCTTTATCTCTCATATTCTCTATTACATTCTCTCTCTCTCTATTACATTCTCTCTCTCACACACATTCTCTCTCTCTCTCTCACACACACATTCTCTTTCTCTCTCGCACACTCTCTCTCTGTCGCACATTCTCTCTCTCTCGCACATTCTCTCTCCCACACATTCTCTCTCTGTCATATTCTCTCTCTCTACTACATTCTCTCTCTCTATTACATTCTCTCTCTCTCTAATTCTTTCTCGCTATTACATTCTCTCCCTCACATTCTCTCTTATTACATTCTCTCTCTCACACATTCTCTCTCTATTACATTCTCTGTCTCTCACATTCTCTCTCTCATTCTCTCTCTCTTATTACATTCTCTCTCTCACACATTCTCTCACTATTACATTCTCTCTCTCACATTCTCTCTATTACATTCTCTCTCTCACACATTATCTCTATTACATTCTCTCTCTCACACATTCTCTCTCTCTGTTACATTCTCTCTCTCTATTACATTCTCTCTCTCACATTCTCTCTCTCTATTACATTCTCTGACTCACACATTCTCTCTCTCTATTACATTCTCTCTCACATACTCTCTCTCTATTACATTCTCTCTCTCTCTCACATTCTCTCAATGTATTACATTCTCTCTCTCACACATTCTCTCTCTGTATTACATTCTCTCTCTCTCACATTCTCTCTCTCTATTACATTCTCTCACTCTCACAGTCTCTTTCTCTGTTACATTCTCTCTCACATCTCTCTCTATTACATTCTCTCTCACATTCTCTCTCTATTACATTCTCTCTCTCACATACTCTCTCTCTATTACATTCTCTCTCTTTCTCACATTCTCTCTCTATTACAATCTCTCTCTCTATTACATTGTCTCTCTCTCGCACATTCTCTCTCTCTATTACATGCTCTCTCTTTATTACATTCTCTCTGTCTCACATTCTCTCTCTCTTTTACATTCTCTCTCTCTATTACATTCTCTCTTTCTCACATTCTCTCTCTCTATTACATTGTCTCTCTCACACACGCATTCTCTCTCTCTATTACATTCTCTCTCTCTATTACATTCTCTCTCTCACAGATTCTCTCTCTCTATTACACTCTCTCTCTCTCACATTCTCTCTCTCTATTATTCTTTCTCTCTCACATTCTCTCTCCCTATTACATTCTCTCTCTCTATTACATTCTCTCTCTCACATTCTCTATCTCTCACATTCTCTCTATTACATTTTCTCTCTCTCTCTCACATTCTCTCTCTATTACATTCTCTCTCTCACACATTCTCTCTCTCTATTACATTCTCTCTCTCTATTACATTCTCTCTTTCTCACATTCTCTCTCTCACATTCTCTCTCTATTACATTTTCTCTCTTTCTCACATTCTCTCTCTCTTTTACATTCTCTCTCTCTATTACATTGTCTCTCTCACACACACATTCTCTCTCTCTATTACATTCTCTCTCTCTATTATTCTTTCTCTCTCACATTCTCTCTCTCTCTGTTACATTCTCTCTCTCACATTCTCTATCTCTCATATTCTCTCTCTATTACATTCTCTCTCTCTCTATTACATTCTCTTTCTCTCTCGCACACTCTCTCTCTCTCGCACACTCTCTCTCTCTCGCACATTCTCTCTCTCTCGCACATTCTCTCTCTTACACATTCTGTCTCTCTCATATTCTCTCTCTCTATTACATTCTCTCTCTCATATTCTCTCTCTCTCACATTCTCTCTCTCTATTACATTCTCTGACTCACACATTCTCTCTCTCTATTACATTCTCTCTCACATACTCTCTCTCTATTACATTCTCTCTCTCTCACATTCTCTCTCTCTCACATTCTCTCAATCTATTACATTCTCTCTCACACACATTCTCTCTCTGTATTACATTCTCTCTCTCTCACATTCTCTCTCTCTATTACATTCTCTCACTCTCACAGTCTCTTTCTCTGTTACATTCTCTCTCACATTATCTCTCTCTATTACATTCTCTCTCACATTCTCTCTCTATTACGTTCTCTCTCTCTTACATACTCTCTCTCTATTACATTCTCTCTCTTTCTCACATTCTCTCTCTCTATTACATTCTGTCTCTTGCGTGCATTCTCTCTCTCTATTACATTCTCTCTCTCACATTCTCTCTCTCTATTACATTCTCTCTCACATACTCTCTCTCTATTACATTCTCTCTCTCTCACATTCTCTCAATCTATTACATTCTCTCTCTCTCACATTCTCTCTCTCACACATTCTCTCTCTGTATTACATTCTCTCTCTCTCACATTCTCTCTCTCTATTACATTCTCTCTCCCTCACATTATCTCTCTCTATTACATTCTCTCTCATATTCTCTCTCTATTACATTCTCTCTCTCTCACATTCTCTCTCTCTATTACATTCTCTCTCTCTCACATTCTCTCTCTCTATTACATTCTCACTTTCTCACATTCTCTCTCTCTATTACATTGTCTCTCTCACACACACATTCTCTCTCTATTACATTCTCTCTCTCTATTACATTCTCTCTCTCACATTCTCTCTCTCACAGATTCTCTCTCTCTCTCACATTCTCTCTCTATTACATTCTCTCTCTCTCTATTACATTCTCTCTCTCTCTCACACATTCTCTCCCTCTCTCACACACACACATTCTCTTTCTCTCTCACACACTCTCTCTCTCTCGCACACGCTCTCTCTCTCGCACACTCTCTCTCTCACACACTCTCTCTCTGTCGCACATTCTCTCTCTCACACATTCTCTCTCTCACACATCCTCTCTCTCTCATATTCTCTCTCATATTCTCTCTCTCTCACATTCTCTCTCTCTCTAATTCTTTCTCTCTATTACATTCTCTCCCTCACATTCTCTCTCTCTTATTACATTCTCTCTCTCACACATTCTCTCTCTATTACATTCTCTGTCTCTCACATTCTCTCTCTCATTCTCTCTCTCTATTACAT
This sequence comes from Chiloscyllium punctatum, assembly GCF_047496795.1. Lineage (NCBI taxonomy): Eukaryota > Metazoa > Chordata > Chondrichthyes > Orectolobiformes > Hemiscylliidae > Chiloscyllium > Chiloscyllium punctatum. The sequence goes on along the minus strand of NC_092742.1, from coordinate 3,712,125 downwards.
TCTCTCTCTCACATTCTCTCTATCACATTCACTCTCTCACACATTCTCTCTCTTTTACATTCTCTGTCTCTCACATTCTCTCTCTCATTCTCTCTCTCTATTACATTCTCTCTCTCACATTCTCTCTTTTACATTCTCTCTCTCTCACATTATCTCTATTACATTCTCTAACTCACACATTCTCTCTCTCTATTACATTCTCTCTCACATTCTCTCTCTCTGTTACATTCTCTCACTCTCAGTCTCTTTCTCTGTTACATTCTCTCTCACATTATCTCTCTCTATTACATTCTCTCTCACATACTCTCTCTCTAAAACATTCTTTCTCTTTCTCACATTCTCTCTCTATTACATTCTCTCTCTATTACATTGTCTCTCTCACACACACATTCTCTATCTCTATTACATTCTCTCTCTATTACATTCTCTCTCTCTATTACATTCTCTCTCTTTATTACATTCTCTCTCTCTCACATTCTCTCTCTCTATTACATTCTCTCTCTCTATTACATTCTCTCTCTCACAGATTCTCTCTCTCTATTACATTCTCTCTCTCTCACATTCTCCCTTACATTCTCTCTCTCTCACATTCTCTCTCTATTACATTCTCTCTCTCACTCACACACATTCTCTTTCTCTCTCTCAAACATTCTCTCTCTCTGTATTACATTCTCTCTCTCTCACACATTCTCTCTCTCTCTATTAAATTCTCTCTCTCTCACATTCTCTCACTATTACATTCTCTCCCTCTATTACATTCTCTCTCTCTCTCACATTCTCTATTACATTTTCTCTCTCTCACATTCTCTATTACATTTTCTCTCTCTCACATTCTCTCTCTATTACATTCTCTCGCTCTCACACACACACATTCTCTTTCTCTCTCTCTCACATTCTCTCTCTCTCTGTATTACATTCTCTCTCTCACACACATTCTCTCTCTCTCACATTCTCTCTATTAAATTCTCTCTCTCTCACATTCTCTCTCTATTACATTATCTCTCTCACATTCTCTATTACATTCTCTCTCTCTCACATTCTTTCTCTATTACATTCTCTCTCTCTCTCACACACACACACATTCTCTTTCTCTCTCGCACACTCTCTCTCTCTCTCGCACACTCTCTCTCTCTCACACGTTCTCTCTCTCACACATTCTCTCTCTCTCATATTCTCTCTCTCTATTACATTCTCTCTCTCATATTCTCTCTCTCACATTCTCTCTCTCTATTACATTCTCTCTCTCTCTAATTCTTTCTCTCTATTACATTCTCTCCCTCACATTCTCTCTCTCTTATTACATTCTCTCTCTCTCACATTCTCTCTCTCTATTACATTCTCTCTCTCACATTCTCTCTCTCTATTACATTCTCTCTCTCACACATTATCTCTATTACATTCTCTCTCACACACATTCTCTCTCGCTGTTACATTCTCTCTCTCTATTACATTCTCTCACTCACACATTCTCTCTCTCTATTACATTCTCACTCTCTATTACATTCTCTCTCACATACTCTCTCTCTATTACATTCTCTCTCTCTCACATTCTCTCAATCTATTACATTCTCTCACACATTCTCTCTCTCTCACATTCTCTCACTCTCACAGTCTCTTTCTCTTTTACATTCTCTCTCACATTATCTCTCTCTATTACATTCTCTCTCTCTCACATTCTCTCAATCTATTACATTCTCTCTCTCACATTCTCTCTATTACATTCTCTCTCTCTCACATTCTCTCTCTCTATTACATTCTCTCAATCTCACAGTCTCTTTCTCTATTACATTCTCTCACACATTATCTCTCTCTATTACATTCTCTCTCTCTATTACATTCTCTCTCTCTATTACATTCTCTCTCTTTCTCACATTCTCTCTCTATTACATTGTCTCTCTCTCTCACATTCTCTCTCTCTCACATTCTCTCTCTCTATTACATTGTCTCTCTCACACACACATTCTCTCTCTCTATTACATTCTCTCTCTCTCTATTACATTCTCTTTCTCTCTCGCACACTCTCTCTCTCTCGCACACTCTCTCTCTCTCGCACAATCTCTCTCTCTCGCACATTCTCTCTCTCTCACACATTCCGTCTCTCTCATATTCTCTCTCTCTATTACATTCTCTCTCTCATATTCTCTCTCTCTCACATTCTCTCTCTCTATTACATTCTCTCTCACATACTCTCTCTCTATTACATTCTCTCTCTCTCACATTCTCTCTCTCTCACATTCTCTCAATCTATTACATTCTCTCTCACACACATTCTCTCTCTGTATTACATTCTCTCTCTCTCACATTCTCTCTCTCTATTACATTCTCTCACTCTCACAGTCTCTTTCTCTGTTACATTCTCTCTCACATTATCTCTCTCTGTTACATTCTCTCTCACATTCTCTCTCTATTACATTCTCTCTCTCTTACATACTCTCTCTCTATTACATTCTCTCTCTTTCTCACATTCTCTCTCTCTATTACATTCTCTCTCTCGCGCATTTTCTCTCTCTATTACATTCTCTCTCTCTCACATTCTCTCTCCCTATTACATTCTCTCTCACATACTCTCTCTCTATTACATTCTCTCTCTCTCACATTCTCTCAATCTATTACATTCTCTCTCTCTCACATTCTCTCTCTCACACATTCTCTCTCTGTATTACATTCTCTCTCTCTCACATTCTCTCTCTCTATTACATTCTCTCTCTCTCACATTCTCTCAATCTATTACATTCTCTCTCTCTCACATTCTCTCTCTCACACATTCTCTCTCTCTCTGTTACATTCTCTCTCTCTCACATTATCTCTCTCTATTACATTCTCTCTCTCAATTACATTCTCTCTCATAGATTCTCTCTCTCTATTACATTCTCTCTCTCACATTCTCTCTCTCTATTATTCTTTCTCTCTCACATTCTCTCTCTCTCTGTTACATTCTCTCTCTCACATTCTTTATCTCTCATATTCTCTATTACATTCTCTCTCTCTCTATTACATTCTCTCTCTCACACACATTCTCTCTCTCTCTCTCTCACACACATTCTCTTTCTCTCTCGCACACTCTCTCTCTGTCGCACATTCTCTCTCTCTCGCACATTCTCTCTCCCACACATTCTCTCTCTGTCATATTCTCTCTCTCTACTACATTCTCTCTCTCTATTACATTCTCTCCCTCACATTCTCTCTTATTACATTCTCTCTCTCACACATTCTCTCTCTATTACATTCTCTGTCTCTCACATTCTCTCTCTCATTCTCTCTCTCTTATTACATTCTCTCTCTCACACATTCTCTCACTATTACATTCTCTCTCTCACATTCTCTCTATTACATTCTCTCTCTCACACATTATCTCTATTACATTCTCTCTCTCACACATTCTCTCTCTCTGTTACATTCTCTGTCTCTATTACATTCTCTCTCTCACATTCTCTCTCTCTATTACATTCTCTGACTCACACATTCTCTCTCTCTATTACATTCTCTCTCACATACTCTCTCTCTATTACATTCTCTCTCTCTCTCACATTCTCTCAATGTATTACATTCTCTCTCTCACACATTCTCTCTCTGTATTACATTCTCTCTCTCTCACATTCTCTCTCTCTATTACATTCTCTCACTCTCACAGTCTCTTTCTCTGTTACATTCTCTCTCACATCTCTCTCTATTACATTCTCTCTCACATTCTCTCTCTATTACATTCTCTCTCTCACATACTCTCTCTCTATTACATTCTCTCTCTTTCTCACATTCTCTCTCTATTACAATCTCTCTCTCTATTACATTGTCTCTCTCACACACACATTCTCTCTCTCTATTACATTCTCTCTCTCGCACATTCTCTCTCTCTATTACATGCTCTCTCTTTATTACATTCTCTCTGTCTCACATTCTCTCTCTCTTTTACATTCTCTCTCTCTATTACATTCTCTCTTTCTCACATTCTCTCTCTCTATTACATTGTCTCTCTCACACACGCATTCTCTCTCTCTATTACATTCTCTCTCTCTATTACATTCTCTCTCTCACAGATTCTCTCTCTCTATTACACTCTCTCTCTCTCACATTCTCTCTCTCTATTATTCTTTCTCTCTCACATTCTCTCTCCCTATTACATTCTTCTCTCTATTACATTCTCTCTCTCACATTCTCTATCTCTCACATTCTCTCTATTACATTTTCTCTCTCTCTCTCACATTCTCTCTCTATTACATTCTCTCTCTCACACATTCTCTCTCTCTATTACATTCTCTCTCTCTATTACATTCTCTCTTTCTCACATTCTCTCTCTCACATTTTCTCTCTTTCTCACATTCTCTCTCTCTTTTACATTCTCTCTCTCTATTACATTGTCTCTCTCACACACACATTCTCTCTCTCTATTACATTCTCTCTCTCTATTATTCTTTCTCTCTCACATTCTCTCTCTCTCTGTTACATTCTCTCTCTCACATTCTCTATCTCTCATATTCTCTCTCTATTACATTCTCTCTCTCTCTATTACATTCTCTTTCTCTCTCGCACACTCTCTCTCTCTCGCACATTCTCTCTCTCTCGCACATTCTCTCTCTCACACATTCTGTCTCTCTCATATTCTCTCTCTCTATTACATTCTCTCTCTCATATTCTCTCTCTCTCACATTCTCTCTCTCTATTACATTCTCTGACTCACACATTCTCTCTCTCTATTACATTCTCTCTCACATACTCTCTCTCTATTACATTCTCTCTCTCTCACATTCTCTCTCTCTCACATTCTCTCAATCTATTACATTTTCTCTCACACACATTCTCTCTCTGTATTACATTCTCTCTCTCTCACATTCTCTCTCTCTATTACATTCTCTCACTCTCACAGTCTCTTTCTCTGTTACATTCTCTCTCACATTATCTCTCTCTATTACATTCTCTCTCACATTCTCTCTCTATTACGTTCTCTCTCTCTTACATACTCTCTCTCTATTACATTCTCTCTCTTTCTCACATTCTCTCTCTCTATTACATTCTCTCTCTCGCGCATTCTCTCTCTCTATTACATTCTCTCTCTCACATTCTCTCTCTCTATTACATTCTCTCTCACATACTCTCTCTCTATTACATTCTCTCTCTCTCACATTCTCTCAATCTATTACATTCTCTCTCTCTCACATTCTCTCTCTCACACATTCTCTCTCTGTATTACATTCTCTCTCTCTCACATTCTCTCTCTCTATTACATTCTCTCTCCCTCACATTATCTCTCTCTATTACATTCTCTCTCATATTCTCTCTCTATTACATTCTCTCTCTCTCACATTCTCTCTCTCTATTACATTCTCTCTCTCTCACATTCTCTCTCTCTATTACATTCTCACTTTCTCACATTCTCTCTCTCTATTACATTCTCACTTTCTCACATTCTCTCTCTCTATTACATTGTCTCTCTCACACACACATTCTCTCTCTATTACATTCTCTCTCTCTATTACATTCTCTCTCTCACAGATTCTCTCTCTCTCTCACATTCTCTCTCTATTACATTCTCTCTCTCTCTATTACATTCTCTCTCTCTCTCACACATTCTCTCTCTCTCTCACACACACACATTCTCTTTCTCTCTCACACACTCTCTCTCTCTCGCACACGCTCTCTCTCTCGCACACTCTCTCTCTGTCGCACATTCTCTCTCACACACATCCTCTCTCTCTCATATTCTCTCTCTCATATTCTCTCTCTCTCACATTCTCTCTCTCTATTACATTCTCTCTCTCTATTACATTCTCTCCCTCACATTCTCTCTCTCTTATTACATTCTCTCTCTCACACATTCTCTCTCTATTACATTCTCTGTCTCTCACATTCTCTCTCTCATTCTCTCTCTCTATTACATTCTCTCTCTCACATTCTCTCTATCACATTCTCTCTCTCACACATTCTCTCTCTATTACATTCTCTGTCTCTCACATTCTCTCTCTCATTCTCTCTCTCTATTACATTCTCTCTCACATTCTCTCTTTTACATTCTCTCTCTCTCACATTATCTCTATTACATTCTCTGACTCACACATTCTCTCTCTCTATTACATTCTCTCTCACATTCTCTCTCTCTGTTACATTCTCTCACTCTCAGTCTCTTTCTCTGTTACATTCTCTCTCACATACTCTCTCTCTATTACATTCTTTCTCTTTCTCACATTCTCTCTCTATTACATTCTCTCTCTGTTACATTGTCTCTCTCACACACACATTCTCTCTCTCTATTACATTCTCTCTCTATTACATTCTCTCTCTCTATTACATTCTCTCTCTTTATTACATTCTCTCTCTCTCACATTCTCTCTCTCTATTACATTCTCTCTCTCTATTACATTCTCTCTCTCACAGATTCTCTCTCTCTATTACATTCTCTCTCTCTCACATTCTCTCTTACATTCTCTCTCTCTCACATTCTCTCTCTATTACATTCTCTCTCTCACTCACACACATTCTCTTTCTCTCTCTCAAACATTCTCTCTCTCTGTATTACATTCTCTCTCTCTCACACATTCTCTCTCTCTCTATTAAATTCTCTCTCTCTCACATTCTCTCACTATTACATTCTCTCCCTCTATTACATTCTCTCTCTCTCTCACATTCTCTATTACATTTTCTCTCTCTCACATTCTCTATAACATTTTCTCTCTCTCACATTCTCTCTCTATTACATTCTCTCACTCTCACACACACACATTCTCTTTCTCTCTCTCTCACATTCTCTCTCTCTCTGTATTACATTCTCTCTCTCACACACATTCTCTCTCTCTCACATTCTCTCTATTAAATTCTCTCTCTCTCACATTCTCTCTCTATTACATTATCTCTCTCACATTCTCTATTACATTCTCTCTCTCTCACATTCTTTCTCTATTACATTCTCTCTCTCTCACACACACACACACATTCTCTTTCTCTCTCGCACACTCTCTCTCTCTCTCGCACACTCTCTCTCTCTCACACGTTCTCTCTCTCACACATTCTCTCTCTCTCATATTCTCTCTCTCTATTACATTCTCTCTCTCATATTCTCTCTCTCTCACATTCTCTCTCTCTATTACATTCTCTCTCTCTCTAATTCTTTCTCTCTATTACATTCCCTCCCTCATATTCTCTCTCTCTTATTACATTCTCTCTCTCTCACATTCTCTCTCTCTATTACATTTTCTCTCTCACATTCTCTCTCTCTATTACATTCTCTCTCTCACACATTATCTCTATTACATTCTCTCTCACACACATTCTCTCTCACTGTTACATTCTCTCTCTCTATTACATTCTCTCACTCACACATTCTCTCTCTCTATTACATTCTCACTCTCTATTACATTCTCTCTCACATCCTCTCTCTCTATTACATTCTCTCTCTCTCACATTCTCTCAATCTATTACATTCTCTCACACATTCTCTCTCTCTCACATTCTCTCACTCTCACAGTCTCTTTCTCTTTTACATTCTCTCTCACATTATCTCTCTCTATTACATTCTGTCTCTCACATTCTCTCTCTCTCACATTCTCTCTATTACATTCTCTCTCTCTCACATTCTCTCTCTCTATTACATTCTCTCAATCTCACAGTCTCTTTCTCTATTACATTCTCTCTCACATTATCTCTCTCTATTACATTCTCTCTCACATTCTCTCTCTCTATTACATTCTCTCTCTCTATTACATTCTCTCTCTTTCTCACATTCTCTCTCTATTACATTGTCTCTCTCTCTCACATTCTCTCTCTCTCACATTCTCTCTCTCTATTACATTGTCTCTCTCACACACACATTCTCTCTCTCTATTACATTCTCTCTCTCTATTACGTTCTCTCTCTCACAGATTCTCTCTCTCTATTACATTCTCTCTCTCACATTCTCTCTCTCTATTATTCTTTCTCTCTCACATTCTCTCTCTCTCTGTTACATTCTCTCTCTCACATTCTTTATCTCTCATATTCTCTTTCTATTACATTCTCTCTCTCTATTACATTCTCTCTCTCTCTCACACACATTCTCTTTCTCTCTCGCACACTCTCTCTCTGTCGCACATTCTCTCTCTCTCTCGCACATTCTCTCTCTCACACATTCTCTCTCTGTCATATTCTCTCTATTACATTCTCTCTCTCTCTAATTCTTTCTCTCCATTACATTCTCTCCCTCACATTCTCTCTTATTACATTCTCTCTCTCACACATTCTCTCTCTATTACATTCTCTATCTCTCACATTCTCTCTCTCATTCTCTCTCTCTTATTACATTCTCTCTCTCACACATTCTCTCACTATTACATTCTCTCTCTCACATTCTCTCTATTACATTCTCTCTCTCACACATTCTCTCTCTCTGTTACATTCTCTCTCTCTATTACATTCTCTCTCTCACATTCTCTCTCTCTATTACATTCTCTGACTCACACATTCTCTCTCTCTATTACATTCTCTCTCACATACTCTCTCTCTATTACATTCTCTCTCTCTCACATTCTCTCTCTCTCACATTCTCTCAATCTATTACATTCTCTCTCTCACACATTCTCTCTCTGTATTACATTCTCTCTCTCTCACATTCTCTCTCTCTATTACATTCTCTCACTCTCACAGTCTCTTTCTCTGTTACATTCTCTCTCACATTATCTCTCTCTATTACATTCTCTCTCACATTCTCTCTCTATTACATTCTCTCTCTCACACATTTTCTCTCTGTTTCTCACAATCTCTCTCTCTATTACATTCTCTCTCTCTATTACATTCTGTCTCTCACATTCTCTCTCTCTATTACATTCTCTCTCTCACAGATTCTCTCTCTCTATTACATTCGCTCTCTGTATTACATTCTCTCTCTATTACATTCTCTCTCTCTATTATTCTTTCTCTCTATTACATTCTCTCTCTCACATTCTCTCTCACACATTCTCTCTCCCTATTACAATCTCTCTCTCACACATTATCTCTATTACATTCTCTCTCTCACACATTCACTCTCTCTGTTACATTCTCTCTCTCTATTACATTCTCTCTCACATTCTCTCTCTCTCTATTACATTCTCTCTCTGACATTCTCTCTCTCTATTATTCTTTCTCTCTCACATTCTCTCTGTCTATTACATTCTCTCTCTTTCTCACATTCTCTCTCTCTATTACATTGTCTCTCTCACACATGCATTCTCTCTCTATTCCATTCTCTCTCTACATTCTCTCTCTCTATTACATTCTCTCTATTACATTCTCTCTCTCTCATATTCTCTCTATTATTCTTTCTCTCTCACATTCTCTCTCTCTATTACATTCTTTCTTTCACATTCTCTCTCTCTCACATTCTCTCTCTATTACATTCTCTCCCTCACACACACATTCTCTCTCTCTCTCTCTCACACACATTCTCTTTCTCTCTTGCACATTCTCTCTCTCTCTCGCACATTCTCTCTCTCACACATTCTCTCTCTCATATTCTCTCTGTCATATTCTCTCTCACTATTACATTCTCTCTCTCACACATTCTTTCTATTACATTCTCTCCCTCACATTCTCTCTCTCTTATTACATTCTCTCTCTCTCACATTCTCTCTCACACATTATCTCTCTCTATTACATTCTCTCTCTCACACATTCTCTCTCTCTTTCTCACATTCTCTCTCTCACATTCTCTCTCTATTACATTGTCTCTCTCTCTCACATTCTCTCTCTCTATTACATTCTCTCTCACATACTCTCTCTCTATTACATTCTCTCTCTCACATTCTCTCAATCTATTACATTCTCTCTCTCTCACATTCTCTCTCTGTATTACATTCTCTCTCTCTCACATTCTCTCTCTCTATTACATTCTCTCACTCTCACAGTCTCTTTCTCTATTACATTCTCTCTCACATTATCTCTCTATTACATTCTCTCTCACATTCTCTCTCTATTACATTCTCTCTCTCTCACATTCTCTCTCTCTATTACATTCTCTCTCTTTCTCACATTCTCTCTCTCACATTCTCCCTCTATTACATTGTCTCTCTCTCTCACATTCTCTCTCTCTTTTACATTCTCTCTCTCTATTACATTGTCTCTCTCACACACACATTCTCTCTCTCTATTACATTCTCTCTCTCTATTACATTCTCTCTCTCACAGATTCTCTCTCTCTATTATATTCTCTCTCTCACATTCTCTCTCTATTATTCTTTCTCTCTCACATTCTCTCTCTCTCTATTACATTCTCTCTCTCACATTCTCTATCTCTCATATTCTCTCTATTACATTCTCTCTCTCTCTCTCACATTCTCTCTCTAATACATTCTCTCTCTCTCACACACATTTTCTCTCTCTCACACACACATTCTCTTTCTCTCTCGCACACTCTCTCTCTCTCACACACACTCTCTCTCTCGCACATTCTCTCTCTCGCACATTCTCTCTCTCTCGCACATTCTCTCTCTCACACATTCTCTCTCTCTCAAATTCTCTCTCTCTATTACATTCTATCTCAAATATTCTCTCTCTCACACATTCTCTCTCTCTCTAATTCTTTCTCTCTATTACATTCTCTCCCTCACATTCTCTCTCTTATTACATTCTCTCTCTCACATTCTCTCTGTTACATTCTCTCTCTCACACATTCTCTCTCTCTGTTACATTCTCTCTCTCTATTACATTCTCTCTCTCACATTCTCTCTCTCTATTACATTCTCTGACTCACACATTCTCTCTCTCTATTACATTCTCTCTCACATACTCTCTCTCTATTACATTCTCTCTCTCTCACATTCTCTCTCTCTCACATTCTCTCAATCTATTACATTCTCTCTCTCACACATTCTATCTCTGTATTACATTCTCTCTCTCTCACATTCTCTCTCTCTATTACATTCTCTCACTCTCACATTCTCTTTCTCTGTTACATTCTCTCTCATATTATCTCTCTCTATTACATTCTCTCTCTATTACATTCTCTCTCTAACACATTTTCTCTCTCTTTCTCACATTCTCTCTCTCATATTACATTCTCTCTCTCACATTCTCTCTCTCTATTTCATTCTCTCTCTCACAGATTCTCTCTCTCTATTACATTCGCTCTCTGTATTACTTTCTCTCTCTATTACATTCTCTCTCTCTATTATTCTTTCTCTCTCACATTCTCTCTCTCTATTACATTCTCTCTCTCACATTCTCTCTATTACATTCTCTGTCATTCTCTCTCTCTATTACATTCTCTCTCTCACACATTATCTCTATTACATTCTCTCTCTCACACATTCACTCTCTCTGTTACATTCTCTCTCTCTATTACATTCTCTCTCACACATTCTCTCTCTCTATTATTCTTTCTCTCTCACATTCTCTCTGTCAATTACATTCTCTCTCTTTCTCACATTCTCTCTCTCTATTACATTGTCTCTCTCACACACGCATTCTCTCTCTATTCCATTCTCTCTCTACATTCTCTCTCTCTATTACATTCTCTCTATTACATTCTCTCTCTCTCATATTCTCTCTATTATTCTTTCTCTCTCACATTCTCTCTCTCTATTACATTCTTTCTCTCACATTCTCTCTCTCTCACATTCTCTCTCTATTACATTCTCTCTCTCTCACACACATTCTCTCTCTCTCTCTCACACACACATTCTCTTTCTCTCTCGCACATTCTCTCTCTCACACATTCTCTCTCTCATATTCTCTCTGTCATATTCTCTCTCTCTATTACATTCTCTCTCACACACATTCTTTCTATTACATTCTCTCCCTCACATTCTCTCTCTCTTATTACATTCTCTCTCTCTCTCACATTCTCTCTCACACATTCTCTCTCTCTATTACATTCTCTCTCTCACACATTCTCTCTCTCTTTCTCACATTCTCTCTCTCACATTCTCTCTCTATTACATTGTCTCTCTCTCTCACATTCTCTCTCTCTATTACATTCTCTCTCACATACTCTCTCTCTATTACATTCTCTCTCTCACATTCTCTCAATCTATTACATTCTCTCTCTCTCACATTCTCTCTCTCACACATTCTCTCTCTCTATTACATTCTCTCACTCTCACAGTCTCTTTCTCTATTACATTCTCTCTCACATTATCTCTCTATTACATTCTCTCTCATATTCTCTCTCTATTACATTCTCTCTCTCTCACATTCTCTCTCTGTATTACATTCTCTCTCTTTCTCACATTCTCCCTCTATTACATTGTCTCTCTCTCTCACATTCTCTCTCTCTTTTACATTCTCTCTCTCTCTTACATTGTCTCTCTCACACACACATTCTCTCTCTCTATTACATTCTCTCTCTCTATTACATTCTCTCTCTCACATTCTCTCTCTCACAGATTCTCTCTCTCTATTATATTCTCTCTCTCACATTCTCTCTCTATTATTCTTTCTCTCTCACATTCTCTCTCTCTATTACATTCTCTCTCTCACATTCTCTATCTCTCATATTCTCTCTATTACATTCTCTCTCTCTCTCTCACATTCTCTCTCTATTACATTCTCTCTCTCAATTACATTCTCTCTCTCTCACACACATTCTCTCTCTCTCACACACACATTCTCTTTCTCTCTCGCACACTCTCTCTCTCACACACTCTCTCTCTCTCGCACATTCTCTCTCTCGCGCACATTCTCTCTCTCTCGCACATTCTCTCTCTCTCGCACATTCTCTCTCTCACACATTCTCTCTCTCTCAAATTCTCTCTCTCAATTACATTCTATCTCAAATATTCTCTCTCTCACACATTCTCTCTCTCTCTAATTCTTTCTCTCTATTACATTCTCTCCCTCACATTCTCTCTCTTATTACATTCTCTCTCTCACACATTCTCTCTCGATTACATTCTCTGTCTCTCACATTCTCTCTCTCATTCTCTCTCTCTATTACATTCTCTCTCTCACATTCTCTCTCTCTATTACATTCTCTCTCTCTCACATTATCTCTATTACATTCTCTCTCTCACACATTCTCTCTCTCTGTTACATTCTCTCTCTCACATTCTCTCTCTCTATTACATTCTTTCTCTCACATTCTCTCTCTCTCACATTCTCTCTCTATTACATTCTCTCTCTCTCACACACATTCTCTCTCTCTCTCACACACACACATTCTCTTTCTCTCTTGCACATTCTCTCTCTCGCACGTTCTCTCTCTTGCACATTCTCTCTCTCATATTCACTCTCTCTATTACATTCTCTCTCTCACACATTCTTTCTATTACATTCTCTCCCTCACATTCTCTCTCTCTTATTACATTCACTCTCTCACACATTGTCTCTCTATTACATTCTCTGTCTCTCACATTCTCTCTCTCTCTCACATTCTCTCTCACACATTCTCTCTCTCTATTACATTCTCTCTCTCTCTGTTACATTCTCTCTCTCTATTACATTCTCTCTCTCACATTCTCTCTATTACATTATCTCTCTCTATTACATTCTCTCTCACATACTCTCTCTCTATTACATTCTCTCTCTTTATTACATTCTCTCAATCTATTACATTCTCTCTCTCTCACATTCTCTCTCTCACACTTTCTCTCTCTGTATTACATTCTCTCTCTCTCACATTCTCTCTCTCTATTACATTCTCTCACTCTCACAGTCTCTTTCTCTATTACATTCTCTCTCACATTATCTCTCTCTATTACATTCTCTCTCACATTCTCTCTCTCACACATTCTCTCTCTCTATTACATTCTCTCTCTATTACATTCTCTCTCTCACATTCTCTCTCTATTACATTGTCTCTCTCTCACACATTCTCTCTCTCTATTACATTCTCTCTCTCTATTACATTCTCTCTCACATTCTCTCTCTCTATTACATTCTCTCACTCTCACAGTCTCTTTCTCTATTACATTCTCTCTCACATTATCTCTCTATTACATTCTCTCTCACATTCTCTCTCTATTACATTCTCTCTCTCACACATTCTCTCTCTGTATTACATTCTCTCTCTTTCTCACATTCTCTCTGTCACATTCTCCCTCTATTACATTGTCTCTCTCTCTCACATTCTCTCTCTCTTTTACATTCTCTCTCTCTATTACATTGTCTCTCTCACACACACATTCTCTCTCTCTATTACATTCTCTCTCTCTATTACATTCTCTCTCTCACAGATTCTCTCTCTCTATTATATTCTCTCTCTCACATTCTCTCTCTATTATTCTTTCTCTCTCACATTCTCTCTCTCTATTACATTCTCTCTCTCACATTCTCTATCTCTCATATTCTCTCTATTACATTCTCTCTCTCTCTCTCACATTCTCTCTCTATTACATTCTCTCTCTCTATTACATTCTCTCTCTCTCACACACATTCTCTCTCTCTCACACACACATTCTCTTTCTCTCTCGCACACTCTCTCTCTCTCTCACACACTCTCTCTCTCCCACATTCTCTCTCTCTCGCACATTCTCTCTCTCTCGCACATTCTCTCTCTCACACATTCTCTCTCTCTCAATTACATTCTATCTCAAATATTCTCTCTCTCACACATTGTCTCTCTCTCTAATTCTTTCTCTCTATTACATTCTCTCCCTCACATTCTCTCTCTTATTACATTCTCTCTCTCACACATACTCTCTCGATTACATTCTCTGTCTCTCACATTCTCTCTCTCATTCTCTCTCTCTATTACATTCTCTCTCTCACATTCTCTCTCTCTATTACATTCTCTCTCACATTATCTCTATTACATTCTCTCTCTCACACATTCTCTCTCTCTGTTACATTCTCTCTCTCACATTCTCTCTCTCTATTACATTCTTTCTCTCACATTCTCTCTCTCTCACATTCTCTCTCTATTACATTCTCTCTCTCTCACACACATTCTCTCTCTCTCTCACACACACACATTCTCTTTCTCTCTCGCACATTCTCTCTCTCGCACATTCTCTCTCTCATATTCACTCTCTCTATTACATTCTCTCTCTCACATTCTCTCCCTCACATTCTCTCTCTCTTATTACATTCACTCTCTCACACATTCTCTCTCTATTACATTCTCTGTCTCTCACATTCTCTCTCTCTCTCACATTCTCTCTCACACATTCTCTCTCTCTATTACATTCTCTCTCTCTCTGTTACATTCTCTCTCTCTATTACATTCTCTGGCTCACATTCTCTCTCTCTATTACATTATCTCTCTCTATGACATTCTCTCTCACATACTCTCTCTCTATTACATTCTCTCTCTCTATTACATTCTCTCAATCTATTACATTCTCTCTCTCTCACATTCTCTCTCTGTATTACATTCTCTCTCTCTCACATTCTCTCTCTCTATTACATTCTCTCGCACATTCTCTCTCTATTACATTCTCTCTCTCACATTCTCTCTCTATTACATTGTCTCTCTCTCACACATTCTCTCTCTCTCACACATTCTCTCTCTCTATTACATTCTCTCTCTCTATTACATTCTCTCTCACATTCTCTCAATCTATTACATTCTCTCTCTCTCTCGCACATTCTCTCTCTCACACATTCTCTCTCTCTCTAATTCTTTCTCTCTATTACATTCTCTCTCTCTATTATATTCTCTCTCTCTCACATTATCTGTATTACATTCTCTCTCACACACATTCTCTCTCTCTGTTACATTCTCTCTCTCACATTCTCTCTCTCCATTACATTCTTTCTCTCACATTCTCTCTCTCTCACATTCTCTCTCTCTCACACACATTCTCTCTCTCTCTCACACACACATTCTCTTTCTCTCTCGCACATTCTCTCTCTCTCTCGCACATTCTCTCTCTCGCACATTCTCTCTCTCTATTACATTCACTCTCTCACACATTCTTTCTATTACATTCTCTCCCTCACATTCTCTCTCTCTTATTACATTCACTCTCTCACACATTCTCTCTCTATTACATTCTCTGTCTCTCACATTCTCTCTCTCTATTACATTCTCTCTCTCTCTCACATTCTCTCTCACACATTCTCTCTCTCTATTACATTCTCTCTCTCTCTGTTACATTCTCTCTCTCTATTACATTCTCTCTCTCACATTCTCTCTCTCTATTACATTCTCTCTCTCTATTACATTCTCTCTCACATACTCTCTCTCTATTACATTCTCTCTCTCTATTACATTCTCTCAATCTATTACATTCTCTCTCTCTCACATTCTCTCTCTCACACATTCTCTCTCTGTATTACATTCTCTCTCTCACATTCTCTCTCTCTATTACATTCTCTCACTCTCACAGTCTCTTTCTCTATTACATTCTCTCTCACATTATCTCTCTCTATTACATTCTCTCTCACATTCTCTCTCTATTACATTCTCTCTCTCTCACATTATCTCTCTCTATTACATTCTCTCTCACATTCTCTCTCTATTACATTCTCTCTCTCTCACATTCTCTCTCTCTATTACATTCTCTCTCTCTCACATTCTCTCTCTCACATTCCCTCTCTCTTTTACATTCTCTCTCTCTATTACATTCTCTCTTTCTCACATTCTCTCTCTGTATTACATTGCCTCTCTTACACACACATTCTCTCTCTCTATTACATTCTCTCTCTCACATTCTCTCTCTCTATTACATTTTCTCTCTCACAGATTCTCTCTCACATTCTCTATCTCTCATATTCTCTCTATTACATTCTCTCTCTCTCTCTCACATTCTCTCTCTATTACATTCTCTCTCTCTCACACACATTCTCTCTCTCTCTCACACACATTCTCTTTCTCTCTCGCACACTCTCTCTCGCACACTCTCTCTCTCTCACACATTCTCTCTCTCTCACACATTCTCTCTCTTTCGCACATTCTCTCTCTCTCAAATTCTCTCTCTCTATTACATTCTATCTCAAATATTCTCTCTCTCTCACATTCTCTCTCTCTATTACATTCTCTCTCTCTCTAATTCTTTCTCTCTATTACATTCACTCCCTCACATTCTCTCTCTCTTATTACATTCTCTCTCTCACACATTCTCTCTCTTTTACATTCTCTGTCTTTCACATTCTCTCTCTCATTCTCTCTCTCTATTACATTCTCTCTCACAAATTCTCTCTCTCTGTTACATTCTCTCTCTCTCACATTATCTCTATTACATTCTCTCTCTCACACATTCTCTCTCTCTGTTACATTCTCTCTCTCTATTACATTCTCTCACTCACACATTCTCTCTCTCTATTACATTCTCTCTCACACACATTCTCTCTCTCTCACATTCTCTCACTCTCACAGTCTCTTTCACTATTACATTCTCTCTCACATTATCTCTCTCTATTACATTCTCTCTCACATTCTCTCTATTACATTCTCTCTCTCTCACATACTCTCTCTCTATCACATTCTCTCTCTCTTTCTCACATTCTCTCTCTCACATTCTCTCCCTATTACATTCTCTCACTCACACATTCTCTCTCTCTATTACATTCTCTCTCTTTATTTCATTCTCTGTCTTACACATTCTCTCTCTCACAGATTCTCTCTCTCTATTACATTCTCTCTCTCTCACATTCTCTCTCTATTACATTCTCTCTCTCACTCACACATTCTCTTTCTCTCTCTCTCACATTCTCTCTCTGTCTATTACATTCTCTCTCTCACACACATTCTCTCTCTCTATTAAATTCTCTCTCTCTCACATTCTCTCTCTATTACATTCTCTCTCTCTCACATTCTCTATTACATTTTCTCTCTCACATTCTCTCTCTATTACATTCTCTCTCTCTCTCTCACACACACATTCTCTTTCTCTCTCACACACATTCTCTCTCTCTCACATTCTCTCTCTCTATTAAATTCTCTCTCTCTCACATTCTCTCTCTAATACATTCTCTCTCTCATATTCCATATTACATTCTCTCTCTCACACATTCTCTCTCTATTACATTCTCTCTCTCTCTCACACACACACATTCTCTTTCTCTCTCTCATTCTCTCTCTCTCTATTACATTCTCTCTGTCTCACACATTCTCTATCTATTACATTCTCTCTCACACACATTCTCTCTCTCAGTCTCATTCTATCTCTCTCTCTCATTCTCTCTCTATATTACATTCTCTCTCACACACATTCTCTCCCTCTCTCACATTCTCTCTCTGTATTACATTCTCTCTCTCACTCATTCTCTCTCACACACATTCTCTCTCTCTCTCACACACACTCTCTCTCTCTCACATTCTCTCTCTCTATTACGTTCTCTCTGTCTCACATTCTCTCTCACTCTATTACATTCTCTCTCTCTCTATTACATTCTCTCTCTCACATTCTCTCTCTCTATTACATTCTCTCTCTCTATTACATTCTCTCTCTATTACATTCTCTCTCTCTCTTACATTCTCTCTCTCACATTCTCTCTCTCTATTACATTTTCTCTCTCTATTACATTCTCTCTCTCACATTCTCTCTCTCTATTACATTCTCTCACTCAATTACATTCTCTCTCTCTATTTTCTTTCTCTCTCACATTCTCTCTCTCTATTACATTCTCTCTCTCACATTCTCTATCTCTAACATTCTCTCTATTACATTCTCACTCTCTCTCTCATGTTCTCTCTCTATTACATTCTCTCTCTCACACATTTTCTCTCTCTTTCTCACATTCTCTCTCTATTACATTCTCTCTCACACACACACATTCTCTCTCTCTATTACATTCTCTCTCTCACACATTCTCTCTCTCTATTACATTCCCTCTCTCACATTCTCTTTCTCTATTACATTCTCTCTCTCATAGATTCTCTCTCTCTATTACATTCGCTCTCTCTATTACATTCTCTCTCTCTCACATTCTCTCTTCCTCTCTATTACATTCTCTCTCTCCCACATTCTCTCTCACACACATTCTCTCTCTCTCTCACATTCTCTCTCTCACACATTCTCTCTCTCTCACATTCTCTCTCTCACACATTCTCTCTCTCTATTACATTCTCTCTCTCACTCACACACATTCTCTTTCTCTCTCTCTCACATTCTCTCTTCCTCTCTCTCACATTCTCTCTTACATTCTCTCTCTCTCACATTCTCTCTCTATTACATTCTCTCTCTCACTCACATACATTCTCTTTCTCTCTCTCTCACATTCTCTCTCTCTCTATTAAATTCTCTCTCTCACACATTCTCTCTCTATTACATTCTCTCTCTCTAATAAATTCTCTCTCTCTCACATTCTCTCTCTATTACATTCTCTCTCTCTCACATTCTCTATTACATTTTCTCTCTCACATTCTCTCTCTATTACATTCTCTCTCTCTCTCACACACACATTCTCTTTCTCTCTCACACACATTCTCTCTCTCTCACATTCTCTCTCTCTATTAAATTCTCTCTCTCTCACATTCTCTCCATAATACATTCTCTCTCTCATATTCCCTATTACATTCTCTCTCTCACACATTCTCTCTCTATTACATTCTCTCTCTCTCTCACACACACACATTCTCTTTCTCTCTCTCATTCTCTCTCTCTCTATTACATTCTCTCTGTCTCACACATTCTCTCTCAATTACATTCTCTCTCACACACATTCTCTCTCTCAGTCTCATTCTATCTCTCTCTCTCTCATTCTCTCTCTATATTACATTCTCTCTCACACACATTCTCTCCCTCTCTCACATTCTCTCTCTCTATTACATTCTCTCTCTCACACATTCTCTCTCACACACATTCTCTCTCTCTCTCTCACACACACTCTCTCTCTCTCACATTCTCTCTCTCTATTACGTTCTCTCTCTCTCACATTCTCTCTCTCTATTACATTCTCTCTCTCTCTATTACATTCTCTCTCTCTCTATTACATTCTCTCTCTCACATTTTCTCTCTCTATTACATTCTCTCTCTCACATTCTCTCTCTCTATTACATTCTCTCTCTCTATTACATTCTCTCTCTATTACATTCTCTCTCTCTCTTACATTCTCTCTCTCACATTCTCTCTCTCTATTACATTTTCTCTCTCTATTACATTCTCTCTCTCACATTCTCTCTCTATATTACATTCTCTCACTCAATTACATTCTCTCTCTCTATTATTCTTTCTCTCTCACATTCTCTCTCTCTATTACATTCTCTCTCTCACATTCTCTATCTCTCACTTTCTCTCTCTCTCACATTCTCTCTTCCTCTCTATTACATACTCTCTCTCTCTCACATTCTCTCTCTATTACATTCTCTCTCACATACTCTCTCTCTATTACATTCTCTCTCTCTATTACATTCTCTCAATCTATTACATTCTCTCTCTCTCACATTCTCTCTCTCACACATTCTCTCTCTCACACATTCTCTCTCTGTATTACATTCTCTCTCTCACATTCTCACTCTCTGTTACATTCTCTCACTCTCACAGTCTCTTTCTCTATTACATTCTCTCTCACATTATCTCTCTCTATTACATTCTCTCTCACATTCTCTCTCTATTACATTCTCTCTCTCACACATTCTCTCTCTCTATTACATTCTCTCTCTCTATTACATTCTCTCTCTTTCTCACATTCTCTCTCTCACATTCTCTCTCTAGTACATTGTCTCTCACACATTCTCTCTCTCTATTACATTCTCTCTCTCTATTACATTCTCTCTCACATACTCTCTCTCTATTACATTCTCTCTCTCACATTCTCTCAATCTCGCACATTCTCTCTCTCACACATTCTCTCTCTCTCAAATTCTCTCTCTCTATTACATTCTATCACAAATATTCTCTCTCTCACACATTCTCTCTCTCTAATTCTTTCTCTCTATTACATTCTCTCGCTCACATTCTCTCTCTCTATTACATTCTCTCTCTCACACATTATCTGTATTACATTCTCTCTCTCACACATTCTCTCTCTCTGTTACATTCTCTCTCTCTATTACATTCTCTCACTCACACATTCTCTCTCTCTATTACATTCTCTCTCTCTATTACATTCTCTCTCACATACTCTCTCTCTATTACATTCTCTCAATCTATTACATTCTCTCTCTCTCACATTCTCTCTCTCACACATTCTCTCTCTGTATTACATTCTCTCTCTCTATTACATTCTCTCACTCACGGTCTCTTTCTCTATTACATTCTCTCTCACATTATCTCTCTCTATTACATTCTCTCTCACATTCTCTCTCTATTACATTCTCTCTCTCTCACATTCTCTCTCTCTATTACATTCTCTCTCTCTCTCACATTCTCTCTCTATTACATTGTCTCTCTCTCACACATTCTCTCTCTCTTTTACATTCTCTCTCTCTATTACATTCTCTCTTTCTCACATTCTCTCTCTCTCTTACATTGTCTCTCTTACACACACATTCTCTCTCTCTATTACATTCTCTCTCTCACATTCTCTCCCTCTGTTACATTTTCTCTCTCACAGATTCTCTCTCGCTCTTACATTCTCTCACATTCTCTCTCTATTATTCTTTCTCTCTCACATTCTCTCTCTCACATTCTCTATCTCTCATATTCTCTCTATTACATTCTCTCTCTCTCTCTCACATTCTCTCTCTATTACATTCTCTCTCTCTCTATTACATTCTCTCTCTCTCACACACATTCTCTCTCTCTATCACACACATTCTCTTTCTCTCTCGCACACTCTCTCTCTCTCGCACATTCTCTCTCTCTATTACATTCTCTCTCTCACATTCTCTCTCTCAATTACATTCTCTCTCTCTCAAATTCTCTCTCTCTATTACATTCTATCTCAAATATTCTCTCTCTCTCACATTCTCTCTCTCTATTACATTCTCTCTCTCTCTAATTCTTTCTCTCTATTACATTCTCTCCCTCACATTCTATCTCTCTTATTACATTCTCTCTCTCACACATTCTCTCTCTTTTACATTCTCTGTCTTTCACATTCTCTCTCTCATTCTCTCTCTCTATTACATTCTCTCTCTCTATTACATTCTCTCTCTCTGACATTATCTCTATTACATTCTCTCTCTCACACATTCTCTCTCTCTGTTACATTCTCTCTCTCTATTACATTCTCTCACTCACACATTCTCTCTCTCTATTACATTCTCTCAATCTATTACATTCTCTCTCACACACATTCTCTCACTCTCACAGTCTCTTTCTCTATTACATTCTCTCTCACATTATCTCTCTCTATTACATTCTCTCTCACATTCTCTCTATTACATTCTCTCTCTCTCACATACTCTCTCTCTATTACATTCTCTCTCTCTATTACATTCTCTCTCTTTCTCACATTCTCTCTCTCACATTCTCTCTCTATTACATTCTCTCTCTCACACATTCTCTCTCTCTAATTCTTTCTCTCTATTACATTCTCTCGCTCACATTCTCTCTCTCTATTACATTCTCTCTCTCTCACATTATCTGTATTACATTCTCTCTCTCACACATTCTCTCTCTCTGTTACATTCTCTCTCTCTATTACATTCTCTCACTCACACATTCTCTCTCTCTATTACATTCTCTCTCACATACTCTCTCTCTATTACATTCTCTCTCTCTATTACATTCTCTCAATCTATGACATTCTCTCTCTCACACATTCTCTCTCTCACACATTCTCTCTCTGTATTACATTCTCTCTCTCTATTACATTCTCTCACTCACAGTCTCTTTCTCGATTACATTCTCTCTCACATTATCTCTCTCTATTACATTCTCTCTCACATTCTCTCTCTATTACATTCTCTCTCTCTCACATTCTCTCTCTCTATTACATTCTCTCTCTCTCTCACATTCTCTCTCTATTACATTGTCTCTCTCTCTCACATTCTCTCTCTCTTTTACATTCTCTCTCTCTATTACATTCTCTCTTTCTCACATTCTCTCTCTCTCTTACATTGTCTCTCTTACACACACATTCTCAATCTCTATTACATTCTCTCTCTCACATTCTCTCTCTCTATTACATTTTCTCTCTCACAGATTCTCTCTCGCTCTTACATTCTCTCACATTCTCTCTCTATTATTCTTTCTCTCTCACATTCTCTCTCTCACATTCTCTATCTCTCATATTCTCTCTATTACATTTTCTCTCTCTCTCTCACATTCTCTCTCTATTACATTCTCTCTCTCTCTATTACATTCTCTCTCTCTCACACACATTCTCTCTCTCTCTCACACACATTCTCTTTCTCTCTCGCACACTCTCTCTCGCACACTCTCTCTCTCTATTACATTCTCTCTCTCACATTCTCTCTCTCTATTACATTCTCTCTCTCTCAAATTCTCTCTCTCTATTACATTCTATCTCAAATATTCTCTCTCTCTCACATTCTCTCTCTCTATTACATTCTCTCTCTCTCTAATTCTTTCTCTCTATTACATTCTCTCCCTCACATTCTATCTCTCTTATTACATTCTCTCTCTCACACATTCTCTCTCTTTTACATTCTCTGTCTTTCACATTCTCTCTCTCATTCTCTCTCTCTATTACATTCTCTCTCTCTATTACATTCTCTCTCTCTCACATTATCTCTATTACATTCTCTCTCTCACACATTCTCTCTCTCTGTTACATTCTCTCTCTCTATTACATTCTCTCACTCACACATTCTCTCTCTCTATTACATTCTCTCAATCTATTACATTCTCTCTCACACACATTCTCTCACTGTCACAGTCTCTTTCTCTATTACATTCTCTCTCACATTATCTCTCTCTATTACATTCTCTCTCACATTCTCTCTATTACATTCTCTCTCTCTCACATACTCTCTCTCTATTACATTCTCTCTCTCTATTACATTCTCTCTCTTTCTCACATTCTCTCTCTCACATTCTCTCTCTATTACATTCTCTCTCTATTACATTCTCTCTCTCACACATTCTCTCTCTCTATTACATTCTCTCTCTTTATTACATTCTCTGTCTCACACATTCTCTCTCTCTATTACATTCTCTCTCTCACAGATTCTCTCTCTCTATTACATTCTCTCTCTCACACATTCTCTCTCTCTATTACATTCTCTCTCTCACATTCTCTTTCTCTATTACATTCTCTCTCTCATAGATTCTCTCTCTCTATTACATTCGCTCTCTCTATTACATTCTCTCTCTCTCACATTCTCTCTTCCTCTCTATTACATTCTCTCTCTCTCACATTCTCTCTCACACACATTCTCTCTCTCTCTCACATTCTCTCTCTCACACATTCTCTCTCTCTCACATTCTCTCTCTCACACATTCTCTCTCTCTATTACATTCTCTCTCTCACTCACATACATTCTCTTTCTCTCTCTCTCACATTCTCTCTCTCTCTATTAAATTCTCTCTCTCACACATTCTCTCTCTATTACATTCGCTCTCTCTATTACATTCTCTCTCACACATTCTCTCTCTATTATTCTTTCTCTCTCACATTCTCTCTCTCTATTACATTCTCTCTCTCACATTCTCTATCTCTCACTTTCTCTCTCTCTCACATTCTCTCTTCCTCTCTATTACATTCTCTCTCTCTCACATTCTCTCTCTATTACATTCTCTCTCACATACTCTCTCTCTATTACATTCTCTCTCTCTATTACATTCTCTCAATCTATTACATTCTCTCTCTCTCACATTCTCTCTCTCACACATTCTCTCTCTGTATTACATTCTCTCTCTCTCACATTCTCACTCTCTGTTACATTCTCTCACTCTCACAGTCTCTTTCTCTATTACATTCTCTCTCACATTATCTCTCTCTATTACATTCTCTCTCACATTCTCTCTCTATTACATTCTCTCTCTCACACATTCTCTCTCTCTATTACATTCTCTCTCCTTCTCACATTCTCTCTCTCACATTCTCTCTCTATTACATTGTCTCTCACACATTCTCTCTCTCTGTTACATTCTCTCTCTCTATTACATTCTCTCTCACATACTCTCTCTCTATTACATTCTCTCTCTCACATTCTCTCAATCCCGCACATTCTCTCTCTCACACATTCTCTCTCTCTCAAATTCTCTCTCTCTATTACATTCTATCTCAAATATTCTCTCTCTCACACATTCTCTCTCTCTAATTCTTTCTCTCTATTACATTCTCTCGCTCACATTCTCTCTCTCTATTACATTCTCTCTCTCTCACATTATCTGTATTACATTCTCTCTCTCACACATTCTCTCTCTCTGTTACATTCTCTCTCTCTATTACATTCTCTCACTCACACATTCTCTCTCTCTATTACATTCTCTCTCTCTATTACATTCTCTCTCACATACTCTCTCTCTATTACATTCTCTCTCTCTATTACATTCTCTCAATCTATTACATTCTCTCTCTCTCACATTCTCTCTCTCACACATTCTCTCTCTGTATTACATTCTCTCTCTCTATTACATTCTCTCACTCACAGTCTCTTTCTCTATTACATTCTCTCTCACATTATCTCTATTACATTCTCTCTCACATTCTCTCTCTATTACATTCTCTCTCTCTCACATTCTCTCTCTCTTTTACATTCTCTCTCTCTATTACATTCTCTCTTTCTCACATTCTCTCTCTCTCTTACATTGTCTCTCTTACACACACATTCTCTCTCTCTATTACATTCTCTCTCTCACATTCTCTCTCTCTATTACATTTTCTCTCTCACAGATTCTCTCTCGCTCTTACATTCTCTCACATTCTCTCTCTATTATTCTTTCTCTCTCACATTCTCTCTCTCACATTCTCTATCTCTCATATTCTCTCTATTACTTTCTCTCTCTCTCTCTCACATTCTCTCTCTGTTACATTCTCTCTCTCTCACACACCTTCTCTCTCTCTCTCACACACATTCTCTTTCTCTCTCGCACACTCTCTCTCGCACACTCTCTCTCTCTCTCGCACATTCTCTCTCTCTATTACATTCTCTCTCACACATTCTCTCTCTCTATTACATTCTCTCTCTCTCAAATTCTCTCTCTCTATTACATTCTATCTCAAATATTCTCTCTCTCTCACATTCTCTCTCTCTATTACATTCTCTCTCTCTCTAATTCTTTCTCTCTATTACATTCTCTCCCTCACATTCTATCTCTCTTATTACATTCTCTCTCTCACACATTCTCTCTCTTTTACATTCTCTGTCTTTCACATTCTCTCTCTCATTCTCTCTCTCTATTACATTCTCTCTCTCTATTACATTCTCTCTCTCTCACATTATCTCTATTACATTTTCTCTCTCACACATTCTCTCTCTCTGTTACATTCTCTCTCTCTATTACATTCTCTCACTCACACATTCTCTCTTTCTATTACATTCTCTCAATCTATTACATTCTCTCTCACACACATTCTCTCACTCTCACAGTCTCTTTCTCTATTACATTCTCTCTCACATTATCTCTCTCTATTACATTCTCTCTCACATTCTCTCTATTACATTCTCTCTCTATTACATTCTCTCTCTCTATTACATTCTCTCTCTCTATTACATTCTCTCTCTTTCTCACATTCTCTCTCTCTCATTCTCTCTCTATTACATTCTCTCTCACACATTCTCTCTCTCTAATTCTTTCTCTCTATTACATTCTCTCGCTCACATTCTCTCTCTCTATTACATTCTCTCTCTCTCACATTATCTGTATTACATTCTCTCTCTCACACATTCTCTCTCTCTGTTACATTCTCTCTCTCTATTACATTCTCTCACTCACACATTCTCTCTCTCTATTACATTCTCTCTCTCTATTACATTCTCTCTCACATACTCTCTCTCTCTTGCATTCTCTCTCTCTATTACATTCTCTCAATCTATTACATTCTCTCTCTCTCACATTCTCTCTCTCACACATTCTCTCTCTGTATTACATTCTCTCTCTCTATTACATTCTCTCACTCACAGTCTCTTTCTCTATTACATTCTCTCTCACATTATCTCTCTCTATTACATTCTCTCTCACATTCTCTCTCTATTACATTCTCTCTCTCTCACATTCTCTCTCTCTATTACATTCTCTCTCTCTCTCACATTCTCTCTCTCACATTCTCTCTCTCTTTTACATTCTCTCTCTCTATTACATTCTCTCTTTCTCACATTCTCTCTCTCTCTTACACTGTCTCTCTTACACACACATTCTCTCTCTCTATTACATTTTCTCTCTCACAGATTCTCTCTCGCTCTTACATTCTCTCACATTCTCTCTCTATTATTCTTTCTCTCTCACATTCTCTCTCTCACATTCTCTATCTCTCATATTCTCTCTATTACATTCTCTCTCTCTCTCTCACATTCTCTCTCTATAACATTCTCTCTCTATTACATTCTCTCTCTCTCACACACACATTCTCTTTCTCTCTCGCACTCTCTCTCGCACACTCTCTCTCTCTCTCGCACATTCTCTCTCTCTATTACATTCTCTCTCTCACATTCTCTCTCTCTATTACATTCTCTCTCTCTCAAATTCTCTCTCTCTATTACATTCTATCTCAAATATTCTCTCTCTCTCACATTCTCTCTCTCTATTACATTCTCTCTCTCTCTAATTCTTTCTCTCTATTACATTCTCTCCCTCACATTCTATCTCTCTTATTACATTCTCTCTCTCACACATTCTCTCTCTTTTACATTCTCTGTCTTTCACATTCTCTCTCTCATTCTCTCTCTCTATTACATTCTCTCTCTCTCACATTATCTCTATTACATTCTCTCTCTCTGTTACATTCTCTCTCTCTATTACATTCTCTCACTCACACATTCTCTCTCTCTATTACATTCTCTGAATCTTTACATTCTCTCTCACACACATTCTCTCACTCTCACAGTCTCTTTCTCTATTACATTCTCTCTCACATTATCTCTCTCTATTACATTCTCTCTATTACATTCTCTCTCTCTCACATACTCTCTCTCTATTACATTCTCTCTCTCTATTACATTCTCTCTCTTTCTCACATTCTCTCTCTCACATTCTCTCTCTATTACATTCTCTCTCTCACACATTCTCTCTCTCTATTACATTCTCTCTCTTTATTACATTCTCTCGCTCACATTCTCTCTCTCTATTACATTCTCTCTCTCACAGATTCTCTCTCTCTATTACATTCTCTCTCTCACACTTTCTCTCTCTCTATTACATTCTCTCTCTCACATTCTCTTTCTCTATTACATTCTCTCTCTCATAGATTCTCTCTCTCTATTACATTCGCTCTCTCTATTACATTCTCTCTCTCTCACATTCTCTCTTCCTCTCTATTACATTCTCTCTCTCTCACATTCTCTCTCACACACATTCTCTCTCTCTCTCACATTCTCTCTCTCACACATTCTCTCTCTCTCACATTCTCTCTCTCACACATTCTCTCTCTCACACATTCTCTCTCTCTATTACATTCTCTCTCTCACTCACACACATTCTCTTTCTCTCTCTCTCACATTCTCTCTTCCTCTCTCTCACATTCTCTCTTACATTCTCTCTCTCTCACATTCTCTCTCTATTACATTCTCTCTCTCACTCACATACATTCTCTTTCTCTCTCTCTCTCTATTAAATTCTCTCTCTCACTCATTCTCTCTCTATTACATTCGCTCTCTCTATTACATTCTCTCTCACACATTCTCTCTCTATTATTCTTTCTCTCTCACATTCTCTCTCTCTATTACATTCTCTCTCTCACATTCTCTCTCTCTCACATTCTCTCTCTATTACATTCTCTCTCACATACTCTCTCTCTATTACATTCTCTCTCTCTATTACATTCTCTCAATCTATTACATTCTCTCTCTCTCACATTCTCTCTCTCACACATTCTCTCTCTGTATTACATTCTCTCTCTCTCACATTCTCACTCTCTGTTACATTCTCTCACTCTCACAGTCTCTTTCTCTATTACATTCTCTCTCACATTATCTCTCTCTATTACATTCTCTCTCTCACACATTCTCTCTCTCTATTACATTCTCTCTCTCTATTACATTCTCTCTCTTTCTCACATTCTCTCTCTCACATTCTCTCTCTATTACATTGTCTCTCACACATTCTCTCTCTCTATTACATTCTCTCTCTCTATTACATTCTCTCTCACATACTCTCTCTCTATTACATTCTCTCTCTCACATTCTCTCAATCTCGCACATTCTCTCTCTCACACATTCTCTCTCTCTCAAATTCTCTCTCTCTATTACATTCTATCTCAAATATTCTCTCTCTCACACATTCTCTCTCTCTAATTCTTTCTCTCTATTACATTCTCTCCCTCACATTCTCTCTCTCTATTACATTCTCTCTCTCACACATTCTCTCTCTTTTACATTCTCTGTCTTTCACATTCTCTCTCTCATTCTCTCTCTCTATTACATTCTCTCTCTCTATTACATTCTCTCTCTCTGTTACATTCTCTCTCACACATTCTCTCTCTCTATTACATTCTATCTCAAATATTCTCTCTCTCACACATTCTCTCTCTCTCTAATTCTTTCTCTCTATTACATTCTCTCTCTCACATTCTCTCTCTCTATTACATTCTCTCTCTCTCACATTATCTGTATTACATTCTCTCTCTCACACATTCTCTCTCTCTGTTACATTCTCTCTCTCACATTCTCTCTCTCTATTACATTCTTTCTCTCACATTCTCTCTCTCACACATTCTCTCTCTATTACATTCTCTCTCTCTCACACACATTTTCTCTCTCTCTCTCACACACACATTCTCTTTCTCTCTCGCACATTTTCTCTCTCTCTCGCACATTCTCTCTTTCGCACATTCTCTCTCTCATATTCTCTCTCTCTATTACATTCTCTCTCTCACACATTCTTTCTGTTACATTCTCTCCCTCACATTCTCTCTCTCTTATTACATTCACTCTCTCACACATTCTCTCTCTATTACATTCTCTGTCTCTCACATTCTCTCTCTCTATTACATTCTCTCTCTCTGTCACATTCTCTCTCACACATTCTCTCTCTCACACATTCTCACATTTTTTCCCGCCTCAGGCGACTAACTGTGTGGAGTTTGCACGTTCTCCCCGTGTCTGCGTGGGTTTCCTCCGGGTGCTCCGGTTTCCTCCCACAGTCCAAAGATGTGCAGGTCAGGTGAATTGGCCATGCTAAATTGCCCGTAGTGTTAGGAAGGGGTATGGGTGGGTTGCGCTTCGACGGGGCGGTGTGGACTTGTTGGGCCGAAGGGCCTGTTTCCACACTGTAAGTAATCTAATCTAATCTAATCTAATCTAATCTCTCTATTACATTCTCTCTCTCACACATTCTCTCTCTCTGTTACATTCTCTCTCTCCATTACATTCTCTCTCTCACATTCTCTCACTCACACATTCTCTCTCTCTATTACATTCTCTCTCTCTATTACATTCTCTCTCACATACTCTCTCTCTATTACATTCTCTCAATCTATTACATTCTCTCTCACATTCTCTCTCTCACACATTCTCTCTCTGTATTACATTCTCTCTCTCTCACATTCTCTCTCTCTATTACATTCTCTCACTCTCACATTCTCTCTCTCTATTACATTCTCTCTCTCTCTCACATTCTCTCTCTCACATTCTCTCTCTATTACATTGTCTCTCTCTCTCACATTCTCTCTCTCTTTTACATTCTCTCTCTCTATTACATTCTCTCTTTCTCACATTCTCTCTCTCTATTACATTGTCTCTCTTACACACACATTCTCTCTCTCTATTACATTCTCTCTCACATTCTCTCTCTCTATTACATTTTCTCTCTCACATATTCTCTCTCTCTTACATTCTCTCACATTCTCCCTCTATTATTCTTTCTCTCTCACATTCTCTCTCACATTCTCTATCTCTCATATTCTCTCTATTACATTCTCTCTCTCTCTCTCACATTCTCTCTCTATTACATTCTCTCTCTCTCTGTTACATTCTCTCTCTCTCACACACATTCTCTCTCTCTCTCACACACATTCTCTTTCTCTCTCGCACACTCTCTCTCGCACACTCTCTCTCTCTCTCGCACATTCTCTCTCTCTCACACATTCTCTCTCTCTCGCACATTCTCTCTCTCTCAAATTCTCTCTCTCTATTACATTCTATCTCAAATATTCTCTCTCTCTCACATTCTCTCTCTCTATTACATTCTCTCTCTCTCTAATTCTTTCTCTCTATTACATTCTCTCCCTCACATTCTCTCTCTCTTATTACATTCTCTCTCTCACACATTCTCTCTCTTTTACATTCTCTGTCTTTCACATTCTCTCTCTCATTCTCTCTCTCTATTACATTCTCTCTCTCACATTCTCTCTCTCTATTACATTCTCTCTCTCTCACATTATCTCTATTACATTCTCTCTCTCACACATTCTCTCTCTCTGTTACATTCTCTCTCACACATTCTCTCTCTATATTACATTCTCTCACTCACACATTCTCTCTCTCTATTACATTCTCTCTCTCTATTACATTCTCTCTCACATACTCTCTCTATTACATTCTCTCTCTCTCACATTCTCTTAATCTATTACATTCTCTCTCACACACATTCTCTCTCTGTATTACATTCTCTCTCTCTCACATTCTCTCACTCTCACAGTCTCTTTCTCTATTACATTCTCTCTCACATTATCTCTCTCTATTACTTTCTCTCTCACATTCTCTCTATTACATTCTCTCTCTCTCACATACTCTCTCTCTATTACATTCTCTCTCTCTATTACATTCTCTCTCTTTCTCACATTCTCTCTCTCACATTCTCTCTCTATTACATTCTCTCTCTTTATTACAGTCTCTGTCTCACACATTCTCTCTCTCTATTACATTCTCTCTCTCACAGAATCTCTCTCTCTATTACATTCTCTCTCTCACACATTCTCTCTCTATTACATTCTCTCTCTCACTCACACATTCTCTTTCTCTCTCTCTCACATTCTGTCTCTCTCTATTACATTCTCTCTCTCTCACACATTCTCTCTCTCTATTAAATTCTCTCTCTCTCACATTCTCTCTCTATTACATTCTCTCTCTCTCACATTCTCTATTACATTTTCTCTCTCACATTCTCTCTCTCTATTACATTCTCTCACTCAATTACGTTCTCTCTCTATTATTCTTTCTCTCTCACATTCTCTCTCTCACATTCTCTATCTCTAACATTCTCTCTATTACATTCTCACTCTCTCTCTCACGTTCTCTCTCTATTACATTCTCTCTCTCACACATTTTCTCCCTCTTTCTCACATTCTCTCTCTATTACATTCTCTCTCACACACACACATTCTCTCTCTCTATTACATTCTCTCCCTCACACTTTCTCTCTCTCTATTACATTCTCTCTATCACATTCTCTTTCTCTATTACATTCTCTCTCTCATAGATTCTCTCTCTCTATTACATTCTCTCTCTTTCTCACATTCTCTCTCTCACATTCTCTCTCTATTACATTCTCTCTCTCACACATTCTCTCTCTCTATTACATTCTCTCTCTTTATTACATTCTCTGTCTCAAACATTCTCTCTCTCTATTACATTCTCTCTCTCACAGATTCTCTCTCTCTATTACATTCTCTCTCTCTCACATTCTCTCTCTATTACATTCTCTCTCTCACTCACACATTCTCTTTCTCTCTCTCTCACATTCTCACTCTCTCTATTACATTCTCTCTCTCACACATTCTCTCTCTCTATTAAATTCTCTCTCTCTCACATTCTCTCTCTATTACATTCTCTCTCTCTCACATTCTCTATTACATTTTCTCTCTCACATTCTCCCTCTATTACATTCTCTCTCTCTCTCACACACACATTCTCTTTCTCTCTCACACACATTCTCTCTCTCTCACATTCTCTCTCTCTATTAAATTCTCTCTCTCTCGCATTCTCTCTCTAATACATTCTCTCTCTCATATTCCCTATTACATTCTCTCTCTCACACATTCACTCTCTATTACATTCTCTCTCTCTCTCTCACACACACATTCTCTTTCTCTCTCTCATTCTCTCTCTCTCTATTACATTCTCTCTGTCTCACACATTCTCTCTCTATTACATTCTCTCTCACACACATTCTCTCTCTCAGTCTCATTCTATCTCTCTCTCTCATTCTCTCTCTATATTACATTCTCTCTCACACACATTCTCTCCCTCTCTCACATTCTCTCTCTCTATTACATTCTCTCTCTCACACATTCTCTCTCTCTCTCACACACACTCTCTCTCTCTCACATTCTCTCTCTCTATTACGTTCTCTCTCTCTCACATTCTCTCTCTCTATTACATTCTCTCTCTCTCTATTACATTCTCTCCCTCTCTATTACATTCTCTCTCTCACATTCTCTCTCTCTATTACATTCTCTCTCTCTCTTACATTCTCTCTCTCACATTCTCTCTCTATTACATTTTCTCTCTCTATTACATTCTCTCTCTCACATTCTCTCTCTCTATTACATTCTCTCACTCAATTACATTCTCTCTCTCTATTATTCTTTCGCTCTCACATTCTCTCTCTCTATTTCATTCTCTCTCTCACATTCTCTATCTCTAACATTCTCTCTATTACATTCTCACTCTCTCTCTCACGTTCTCTCTCTATTACATTCTCTCTCTCACACATTTTCTCTCTCTTTCTCACATTCTCTCTCTATTACATTCTCTCTCACACACACACATTCTCTCTCTCTATTACATTCTCTCTCTCACACATTCTCTCTCTCTATTACATTCTCTCTCTCTCACATTCTCTATTACATTTTCTCTCTCACATTCTCTCTCTATTACATTCTCTCTCTCTCACACACACACATTCTCTTTCTCTCTCACACACATTCTCTCTCTCTCACATTCTCTCTCTCTATTAAATTCTCTCTCTCTCACATTCTCTCTCTAATACATTCTCTCTCTCATATTCCCTATTACATTCTCTCTCTCACACATTCACTCTCTATTACATTCTCTCTCTCTCTCTCACACACACATTCTCTTTCTCTCTCTCATTCTCTCTCTCTCTATTACATTCTCTCTGTCTCACACATTCTCTCTCTATTACATTCTCTCTCACACACATTCTCTCTCTCAGTCTCATTCTATCTCTCTCTCTCATTCTCTCTCTATATTACATTCTCTCTCACACACATTCTCTCCCTCTCTCACATTCTCTCTCTCTATTACATTCTCTCTCACACACATTCTCTCTCTCTCTCTCACACACTCTCTCTCTCCCACATTCTCTCCCTCTATTACGTTCTCTCTCTCTCACATTCTCTCTCTCTATTACATTCTCTCTCTCTCTATTACATTCTCTCTCTCTCTATTACATTCTCTCTCTCTATTACATTCTCTCTCTATTACATTCTCTCTCTCTCTCACATTCTCTCTCTCACATTCTCTCTCTATTACATTGTCTCTCTCTCTCACATTCTCTCTCTCTTTTACATTCTCTCTCTCTATTACATTCTCTCTTTTTCACATTCTCTCTCTCTATTACATTGTCTCTCTTACACACACATTCTCTCTCTCTATTACATTCTCTCTCACATTCTCTCTCTCTATTACATTTTCTCTCTCACATATTCTCTCTCTCTTACATTCTCTCACATTCTCTCTCACATTCTCTATCTCTCATATTCTCTCTATTACATTCTCTCTCTCTCCCTCACATTCTCTCTCTATTACATTCTCTCTCTCTCTGTTACATTCTCTCTCTCTCACACACATTCTCTCTCTCTCTCACACACATTCTCTTTCTCTCTCGCACACTCTCTCTCGCACACTCTCTCTCTCTCTCGCACATTCTCTCTCTCTCACACATTCTCTCTCTCTCGCACATTCTCTCTCTCTCAAATTCTCTCTCTCTATTACATTCTATCTCAAATATTCTCTCTCTCTCACATTCTCTCTCTCTATTACATTCTCTCTCTCTCTAATTCTTTCTCTCTATTACATTCTCTCCCTCACATTCTCTCTCTCTTATTACATTCTCTCTCTCACACATTCTCTCTCTTTTACATTCTCTGTCTTTCACATTCTCTCTCTCATTCTCTCTCTCTATTACATTCTCTCTCTCACATTCTCTCTCTCTATTACATTCTCTCTCTGTCACATTATCTCTATTACATTCTCTCTCTCACACATTCTCTCTCTCTGTTACATTCTCTCTCACACATTCTCTCTCTCTATTACATTCTCTCACTCACACATTCTCTCTCTCTATTACATTCTCTCTCTCTCACATTCTCTATTACATTTTCTCTCTCACATTCTCTCTCTATTACATTCTCTCTCTCACACATTCTCTCTCTCTATTACATTCTCTCTCTCTCACATTCTCTATTACATTTTCTCTCTCACATTCTCTCTCTATTACATTCTCTCTCTCTCACACACACACATTCTCTTTCTCTCTCACACACATTCTCTCTCTCTCACATTCTCTCTCTCTATTAAATTCTCTCTCTCTCACATTCTCTCTCTAATACATTCTCTCTCTCATATTCCCTATTACATTCTCTCTCTCACACATTCACTCTCTATTACATTCTCTCTCTCTCTCTCACACACACATTCTCTTTCTCTCTCTCATTCTCTCTCTCTCTATTACATTCTCTCTGTCTCACACATTCCCTCTCTATTACATTCTCTCTCACACACATTCTCTCTCTCAGTCTCATTCTATCTCTCTCACTCATTCTGTCTCTATATTACATTCTCTCTCACACACATTCTCTCCCTCTCTCACATTCTCTCTCTCTATTACATTCTCTCTCTCACACATTCTCTCTCACAGACATTCTCTCTCTCTCTCACGCACACTCTCTCTCTCTCACATTCTCTCTCTCTATTACATTCTCTCTCTCACATTCTCTCTCTCTTTTACATTCTCTCTCTCTATTACATTCTCTCTCTATTACATTCTCTCTCTCTCTTACATTCTCTCTCTCACATTCTCTCTCTCTATTACATTTTCTCTCTCTATTACATTCTCTCTCTCACATTCTCTCTCTCTATTACATTCTCTCATTCAATTACATTCTCTCTCTCTATTATTCTTTCTCTCTCACATTCTCTCTCTCTATTTCATTCTCTCTCTCACATTCTCTATCTCTAACATTCTCTCTATTACATTCTCACTCTCTCTCTCACGTTCTCTCTCTATTACATTCTCTCTCTCACACATTTTCTCTCTCTTTCTCACATTCTCTCTCTATTACATTCTCTCTCACACACACACATTCTCTCTCTCTATTACATTCTCTCTCTCACACATTCTCTCTCTCTCTCACATTCTCTCTCTCACATTCTCTTTCTCTATTACATTCTCTCTCTCATAGATTCTCTCTCTCTATTACATTCGCTCTCTCTATTACATTCTCTCTCTCTCACATTCTCTCTCTCTCACATTCTCTCTCTCACACATTCTCTCTCTCTCTCACATTCTCTCTCTCACACATTCTCTCTCTCTCACATTCTCTCTCTCACACATTCTCTCTCTCTATTACATTCTCTCTCTCACTCACACACATTCTCTTTCTCTCTCTCTCACATTCTCTCTTCCTCTCTCTCACATTCTCTCTTACATTCTCTCTCTCTCACATTCTCTCTCTATTACATTCTCTCTCTCACTCACATACATTCTCTTTCTCTCTCTCTCACATTCTCTCTCTCTCTATTAAATTCTCTCTCTCACACATTCTCTCTCTATTACATTCGCTCTCTCTATTACATTCTCTCTCACACATTCTCTCTCTATTATTCTTTCACTCTCACATTCTCTCTCTCACATTCTCTCTCTATTACATTCTCTCTCCCTCACATTCTCTCTTAGATTCTCTCTCTCTCACATTCTCCCTATTACATTCTCTCTCTGACTCACACACATTCTCTTTCTCTCTCTCTCACATTCTCTCTCTCTCTATTACATTCTCTCTCTCTCACACATTCTCTCTCTCTATTAAATTCTCTCTCTCTCACATTCTCTCTCTATTACATTCTCTCTCTCTCACATTCTCTATTACATTTTCTCTCTCACATTCTCTCTCTCTATTACATTCTCGCACTCAATTACGTTCTCTCTCTATTATTCTTTCTCTCTCACATTCTCTCTCTCACATTCTCTCTCTCTAACATTCTCTCTATTACATTCTCACTCTCTCTCTCACGTTCTCTCTCTATTACATTCTCTCTCTCTCACATTCTCTCTCTATTACATTCTCTCTCTCACTCACACATTCTCTTTCTCTCTCTCTCATATTCTCTCTCTCTCTATTACATTCTCTCTCTCTCACACATTCTCTCTCTCTATTAAATTCTCTCTCTCTCACATTCTCTCTCTCTCACATTCTCTATTACATTTTCTCTCTCACATTCTCTCTCTATTACATTCTCTCTCTCACACACACATTCTCTCTCTCTATTACATTCTCTCCCTCACACTTTCTCTCTCTCTATTACATTCTCTCTATCACATTCTCTTTCTCTATTACATTCTCTCTCTCATAGATTCTCTCTCTCTATTACATTCTCTCTCTTTCTCACATTCTCTCTCTCACATTCTCTCTCTATTACATTCTCTCTCTCACACATTCTCTCTCTCTATTACATTCTCTCTCTTTATTACATTCTCTGTCTCAAACATTCTCTCTCTCTATTACATTCTCTCTCTCACAGATTCTCTCTCTCTATTACATTCTCTCTCTCTCACATTCTCTCTCTATTACATTCTCTCTCTCACTCACACATTCTCTTTCTCTCTCTCTCACATTCTCTCTCTCTCTATTACATTCTCTCTCTCTCACACATTCTCTCTCTCTATTAAATTCTCTCTCTCTCACATTCTCTCTCTCTCACATTCTCTATTACATTTTCTCTCTCACATTCTCTCTCTATTACATTCTCTCTCTCTCTCACACACACATTCTCTTTCTCTCTCACACACATTCTCTCTCTCTATTAAATTCTCTCTCTCTCACATTCTCTCTGTCTCACATTCTCTATTACATTTTCTCTCTCACATTCTCTCTCTATTACATTCTCTCTCTCACACACACATTCTCTCTCTCTATTACATTCTCTCCCTCACACTTTCTCTCTCTCTATTACATTCTCTCTATCACATTCTCTTTCTCTATTACATTCTCTCTCTCATAGATTCTCTCTCTCTATTACATTCTCTCTCTTTCTCACATTCTCTCTCTCACATTCTCTCTCTATTACATTCTCTCTCTCACACATTCTCTCTCTCTATTACATTCTCTCTCTTTATTACATTCTCTGTCTCAAACATTCTCTCTCTCTATTACATTCTCTCTCTCACAGATTCTCTCTCTCTATTACATTCTCTCTCTCTCACATTCTCTCTCTATTACATTCTCTCTCTCACTCACACATTCTCTTTCTCTCTCTCTCACATTCTCTCTCTCTCTATTACATTCTCTCTCTCTCACACATTCTCTCTCTCTATTAAATTCTCTCTCTCTCACATTCTCTCTCTCTCACATTCTCTATTACATTTTCTCTCTCACATTCTCTCTCTATTACATTCTCTCTCTCACACACACATTCTCTCTCTCTATTACATTCTCTCCCTCACACTTTCTCTCTCTCTATTACATTCTCTCTATCACATTCTCTTTCTCTATTACATTCTCTCTCTCATAGATTCTCTCTCTCTATTACATTCTCTCTCTTTCTCACATTCTCTCTCTCACATTCTCTCTCTATTACATTCTCTCTCTCACACATTCTCTCTCTCTATTACATTCTCTCTCTTTATTACATTCTCTGTCTCAAACATTCTCTCTCTCTATTACATTCTCTCTCTCACAGATTCTCTCTCTCTATTACATTCTCTCTCTCTCACATTCTCTCTCTATTACATTCTCTCTCTCACTCACACATTCTCTTTCTCTCTCTCTCACATTCTCTCTCTCTCTATTACATTCTCTCTCTCTCACACATTCTCTCTCTCTATTAAATTCTCTCTCTCTCACATTCTCTCTCTCTCACATTCTCTATTACATTTTCTCTCTCACATTCTCTCTCTATTACATTCTCTCTCTCTCTCACACACACATTCTCTTTCTCTCTCACACACATTCTCTCTCTCTATTAAATTCTCTCTCTCTCACATTCTCTCTCTAATACATTCTCTCTCTCATATTCCCTATTACATTCTCTCTCTCACTCAAACACACACATTCTCTTTCTCTCTCTCATTCTCTCTCTCTCTATTACATTCTCTCTGTCTCACACATTCTCTCTCTATTACATTCTCTCTCACACACATTCTCTCTCTCAGTCTCATTCTATCTCTCTCTCTCATTCTCTCTCTATATTACATTCTCTCTCACACACATTCTCTCCCTCTCTCACATTCTCTCTCTCTATTACATTCTCTCTCTCACACATTCTCTCTCACACACATTCTCTCTCTCTCTCACACACACTCTCTCTCTCCCACATTCTCTCTCTCTATTACGTTCTCTCTCTCTCACATTCTCTCTCTCTATTACATTCTCTCTCTCTCTATTACATTCTCTCTCTCTCTATTACATTCTCTCTCTCACATTCTCTCTCTCTATTACATTCTCTCTCTATTACATTCTCTCTCTCTCTCACATTCTCTCTCTCACATTCTCTCTCTCACATTCTCTCTCTATTACATTGTCTCTCTCTCTCACATTCTCTCTCTCTTTTACATTCTCTCTCTCTATTACATTCTCTCTTTCTCACATTCTCTCTCTCTATTACATTGTCTCTCTTACACACACATTCTCTCTCTCTATTACATTCTCTCTCACATTCTCTCTCTCTATTACATTTTCTCTCTCACATATTCTCTCTCTCTTACATTCTCTCACATTCTCTCTCTATTATTCTTTCTCTCTCACATTCTCTCTCACATTCTCTATCTCTCATATTCTCTCTATTACATTCTCTCTCTCTCTCTCACATTCTCTCTCTATTACATTCTCTCTCTCTCTGTTACATTCTCTCTCTCACACACACATTCTCTCTCTCTCTCACACACATTCTCTTTCTCTCTCGCACACTCTCTCTCGCACACTCTCTCTCTCTCTCGCACATTCTCTCTCTCTCACACATTCTCTCTCTCTCGCACATTCTCTCTCTCTCAAATTCTCTCTCTCTATTACATTCTATCTCAAATATTCTCTCTCTCTCACATTCTCTCTCTCTATTACATTCTCTCTCTCTCTAATTCTTTCTCTCTATTACATTCTCTCCATCACATTCTCTCTCTCTTATTACATTCTCTCTCTCACACATTCTCTCTCTTTTACATTCTCTGTCTTTCACATTCTCTCTCTCATTCTCTCTCTCTATTACATTCTCTCTCTCACATTCTCTCTCTCTATTACATTCTCTCTCTCTCACATTATCTCTATTACATTCTCTCTCTCACACATTCTCTCTCTCTGTTACATTCTCTCTCACACATTCTCTCTCTCTATTACATTCTCTCACTCACACATTCTCTCTCTCTATTACATTCTCTCTCACATACTCTCTCTCTATTACATTCTCTCTCTCTCACATTCTCTTAATCTATTACATTCTCTCTCACACACATTCTCTCTCTGTATTACATTCTCTCTCTCTCACATTCTCTCACTCTCACAGTCTCTTTCTCTATTACATTCTCTCTCACATTATCTCTCTCTATCACATTCTCTCTATTACATTCTCTCTCTCTCACATACTCTCTCTCTATTACATTCCCTCTCTCTATTACATTCTCTCTCTTTCTCACATTCTCTCTCTCACATTCTCTCTCTATTACATTCTCTCTCTTTATTACATTCTCTGTCTCACACATTCTCTCTCTCTATTACATTCTCTCTCTCACAGAATCTCTCTCTCTATTACATTCTCACTCTCACACATTCTCTCTCTATTACATTCTCTCTCTCACTCACACATTCTCTTTCTCTCTCTCTCACATTCTGTCTCTCTCTATTACATTCTCTCTCTCTCACACATTCTCTCTCTCTATTAAATTCTCTCTCTCTCACATTCTC
The DNA here is from genome assembly GCF_047496795.1 of Chiloscyllium punctatum. NCBI lineage: Eukaryota > Metazoa > Chordata > Chondrichthyes > Orectolobiformes > Hemiscylliidae > Chiloscyllium > Chiloscyllium punctatum. The sequence goes on along the minus strand of NC_092742.1, from coordinate 3,671,277 downwards.
TCTCTATTACATTCTCTCTCTCTCACACATTCTCTCTCTCTATTAAATTCTCTCTCTCTCACATTCTCTCTCTATTACATTCTCTCTCTCTCACATTCTCTCTCTCTATTACATTCTCTCACTCAATTACGTTCTCTCTCTATTATTCTTTCTCTCTCACATTCTCTCTCTCACATTCTCTATCTCTAACATTCTCTCTATTACATTCTCACTCTCTCTCTCACGTTCTCTCTCTATTACATTCTCTCTCTCACACATTTTCTCCCTCTTTCTCACATTCTCTCTCTATTACATTCTCTCTCACACACACACATTCTCTCTCTCTATTACATTCTCTCCCTCACACTTTCTCTCTCTCTATTACATTCTCTCTATCACATTCTCTTTCTCTATTACATTCTCTCTCTCATAGATTCTCTCTCTCTATTACATTCTCTCTCTTTCTCACATTCTCTCTCTCACATTCTCTCTCTATTACATTCTCTCTCTCACACATTCTCTCTCTCTATTACATTCTCTCTCTTTATTACATTCTCTGTCTCAAACATTCTCTCTCTCTATTACATTCTCTCTCTCACAGATTCTCTCTCTCTATTACATTCTCTCTCTCTCACATTCTCTCTCTATTACATTCTCTCTCTCACTCACACATTCTCTTTCTCTCTCTCTCACATTCTCTCTCTCTCTATTACATTCTCTCTCTCTCACACATTCTCTCTCTCTATTAAATTCTCTCTCTCTCACATTCTCTCTCTCTCACATTCTCTATTACATTTTCTCTCTCACATTCTCTCTCTATTACATTCTCTCTCTCACACACACATTCTCTCTCTCTATTACATTCTCTCCCTCACACTTTCTCTCTCTCTATTACATTCTCTCTATCACATTCTCTTTCTCTATTACATTCTCTCTCTCATAGATTCTCTCTCTCTATTACATTCTCTCTCTTTCTCACATTCTCTCTCTCACATTCTCTCTCTATTACATTCTCTCTCTCACACATTCTCTCTCTCTATTACATTCTCTCTCTTTATTACATTCTCTGTCTCAAACATTCTCTCTCTCTATTACATTCTCTCTCTCACAGATTCTCTCTCTCTATTACATTCTCTCTCTCTCACATTCTCTCTCTATTACATTCTCTCTCTCACTCACACATTCTCTTTCTCTCTCTCTCACATTCTCTCTCTCTCTATTACATTCTCTCTCTCTCACACATTCTCTCTCTCTATTAAATTCTCTCTCTCTCACATTCTCTCTCTCTCACATTCTCTATTACATTTTCTCTCTCACATTCTCTCTCTATTACATTCTCTCTCTCTCTCACACACACATTCTCTTTCTCTCTCACACACATTCTCTCTCTCTATTAAATTCTCTCTCTCTCACATTCTCTCTCTAATACATTCTCTCTCTCATATTCCCTATTACATTCTCTCTCTCACTCACACACACACATTCTCTTTCTCTCTCTCATTCTCTCTCTCTCTATTACATTCTCTCTGTCTCACACATTCTCTCTCTATTACATTCTCTCTCACACACATTCTCTCTCTCAGTCTCATTCTATCTCTCTCTCTCATTCTCTCTCTATATTACATTCTCTCTCACACACATTCTCTCCCTCTCTCACATTCTCTCTCTCTATTACATTCTCTCTCTCACACATTCTCTCTCACACACATTCTCTCTCTCTCTCACACACACTCTCTCTCTCCCACATTCTCTCTCTCTATTACGTTCTCTCTCTCTCACATTCTCTCTCTCTATTACATTCTCTCTCTCTCTATTACATTCTCTCTCTCTCTATTACATTCTCTCTCTCACATTCTCTCTCTCTATTACATTCTCTCTCTATTACATTCTCTCTCTCTCTCACATTCTCTCTCTCACATTCTCTCTCTATTACATTGTCTCTCTCTCTCACATTCTCTCTCTCTTTTACATTCTCTCTCTCTATTACATTCTCTCTTTCTCACATTCTCTCTCTCTATTACATTGTCTCTCTTACACACACATTCTCTCTCTCTATTACATTCTCTCTCACATTCTCTCTCTCTATTACATTTTCTCTCTCACATATTCTCTCTCTCTTACATTCTCTCACATTCTCTCTCTATTATTCTTTCTCTCTCACATTCTCTCTCACATTCTCTATCTCTCATATTCTCTCTATTACATTCTCTCTCTCTCTCTCACATTCTCTCTCTATTACATTCTCTCTCTCTCTGTTACATTCTCTCTCTCACACACACATTCTCTCTCTCTCTCACACACATTCTCTTTCTCTCTCGCACACTCTCTCTCGCACACTCTCTCTCTCTCTCTCGCACATTCTCTCTCTCTCACACATTCTCTCTCTCTCGCACATTCTCTCTCTCTCAAATTCTCTCTCTCTATTACATTCTATCTCAAATATTCTCTCTCTCTCACATTCTCTCTCTCTATTACATTCTCTCTCTCTCTAATTCTTTCTCTCTATTACATTCTCTCCATCACATTCTCTCTCTCTTATTACATTCTCTCTCTCACACATTCTCTCTCTTTTACATTCTCTGTCTTTCACATTCTCTCTCTCATTCTCTCTCTCTATTACATTCTCTCTCTCACATTCTCTCTCTCTATTACATTCTCTCTCTCTCACATTATCTCTATTACATTCTCTCTCTCACACATTCTCTCTCTCTGTTACATTCTCTCTCACACATTCTCTCTCTCTATTACATTCTCTCACTCACACATTCTCTCTCTCTATTACATTCTCTCTCACATACTCTCTCTCTATTACATTCTCTCTCTCTCACATTCTCTTAATCTATTACATTCTCTCTCACACACATTCTCTCTCTGTATTACATTCTCTCTCTCTCACATTCTCTCACTCTCACAGTCTCTTTCTCTATTACATTCTCTCTCACATTATCTCTCTCTATCACATTCTCTCTCTCTCACATACTCTCTCTCTATTACATTCTCTCTCTCTATTACATTCTCTCTCTTTCTCACATTCTCTCTCTCACATTCTCTCTCTATTACATTCTCTCTCTTTATTACATTCTCTGTCTCACACATTCTCTCTCTCTATTACATTCTCTCTCTCACAGAATCTCTCTCTCTATTACATTCTCTCTCTCACACATTCTCTCTCTATTACATTCTCTCTCTCACTCACACATTCTCTTTCTCTCTCTCTCACATTCTGTCTCTCTCTATTACATTCTCTCTCTCTCACACATTCTCTCTCTCTATTAAATTCTCTCTCTCTCACATTCTCTCTCTATTACATTCTCTCTCTCTCACACATTCTCTCTCTCTATTAAATTCTCTCTCTCTCACATTCTCTCTCTATTACATTCTCTCTCTCTCACATTCTCTCTCTCTATTACATTCTCTCACTCAATTACGTTCTCTCTCTATTATTCTTTCTCTCTCACATTCTCTCTCTCACATTCTCTATCTCTAACATTCTCTCTATTACATTCTCACTCTCTCTCTCACGTTCTCTCTCTATTACATTCTCTCTCTCACACATTTTCTCCCTCTTTCTCACATTCTCTCTCTATTACATTCTCTCTCACACACACACATTCTCTCTCTCTATTACATTCTCTCCCTCACACTTTCTCTCTCTCTATTACATTCTCTCTATCACATTCTCTTTCTCTATTACATTCTCTCTCTCATAGATTCTCTCTCTCTATTACATTCTCTCTCTTTCTCACATTCTCTCTCTCACATTCTCTCTCTATTACATTCTCTCTCTCACACATTCACTCTCTCTATTACATTCTCTCTCTTTATTACATTCTCTGTCTCAAACATTCTCTCTCTCTATTACATTCTCTCTCTCACAGATTCTCTCTCTCTATTACATTCTCTCTCTCTCACATTCTCTCTCTATTACATTCTCTCTCTCACTCACACATTCTCTTTCTCTCTCTCTCACAATTTCATTCTCTCTCTCTCACACATTCTCTCTCTCTATTAAATTCTCTCTCTCTCACATTCTCTCTCTATTACATTCTCTCTCTCTCACATTCTCTATTACATTTTCTCTCTCACATTCTCCCTCTATTACATTCTCTCTCTCTCTCACACACACATTCTCTTTCTCTCTCACACACATTCTCTCTCTCTCACATTCTCTCTCTCTATTAAATTTCTCTCTCTCACATTCTCTCTATAATACATTCTCTCTCTCATATTCCCTATTACATTCTCTCTCTCACACATTCACTCTCTATTACATTCTCTCTCTCTCTCTCTCACACACACATTCTCTTTCTCTCTCTCATTCTCTCTCTCTCTATTACATTCTCTCTGTCTCACACATTCTCTCTCTATTACATTCTCTCTCACACACATTCTCACTCTCAGTCTCATTCTATCTCTCTCTCTCATTCTGTCTCTATATTACATTCTCTCTCACACACATTCTCTCCCTCTCTCACATTCTCTCTCTCTATTACATTCTCTCTCTCACACATTCTCTCTCACACACATTCTCTCTCTCTCTCACACACACTCTCTCTCTCTCACATTCTCTCTCTCTATTACGTTCTCTCTCTCTCACATTCTCTCTCTCTATTACATTCTCTCTCTCTCTATTACATTCTCTCCCTCTCTATTACATTCTCTCTCTCACATTCTCTCTCTCTATTACATTCTCTCTCTCTATTACATTCTCTCTCTATTACATTCTCTCTCTCTCTCACATTCTCTCTCTCTATTACATTCTCTCTCTCACATTCTCTCTCTCTATTACATTTTCTCTCTCTATTACATTCTCTCTCTCACATTCTCTCTCTCTATTACATTCTCTCACTCAATTACATTCTCTCTCTCTATTATTCTTTCTCTCTCACATTCTCTCTCTCTATTTCATTCTCTCTCTCACATTCTCTATCTCTAACATTCTCTCTATTACATTCTCACTCTCTCTCTCACGTTCTCTCTCTATTACATTCTCTCTCTCACACATTTTCTCTCTCTTTCTCACATTCTCTCTCTATTACATTCTCTCTCACACACACACATTCTCTCTCTCTATTACATTCTCTCTCTCACACATTCTCTCTCTCTATTACATTCTCTCAATCACATTCTCTTTCTCTATTACATTCTCTCTCTCATAGATTCTCTCTCTCTATTACATTCGCTCTCTCTATTACATTCTCTCTCTCTCACATTCTCTCTTCCTCTCTATTACATTCTCTCTCTCTCACATTCTCTCTCTCACACATTCTCTCTCTCTCTCACATTCTCTCTCTCACACATTCTCTCTCTCACACATTCTCTCTCTCTATTACATTCTCTCTCTCACTCACACACATTCTCTTTCTCTCTCTCTCACATTCTCTCTTCCTCTCTCTCACATTCTCTCTCTATTACATTCTCTCTCTCACTCACATACATTCTCTTTCTCTCTCTCTCACATTCTCTCTCTCTCTATTAAATTCTCTCTCTCACACATTCTCTCTCTATTACATTCTCTCTCCCTCACATTCTCTCTTAGATTCTCTCTCTCTCACATTCTCTCTATTACATTCTCTCTCTCACACATTTTCTCTCTCTTTCTCACATTCTCTCTCTATTACATGCTCTCTCACTATTACATTCTCTCTATCTCACATTCTCTATTACATTCTCTCTCTCTCACATTCTCTCTCTATTACATTCTCCCTCTCTCTCACACACACATTCTCTTTCTCTCTCTTTCACATTCTCTCTCTCTATTACATTCTCTCTCTCTCACATTCTCTCTCTCTATTACATTCTCTCTCCCTCACATTCTCTCTCTCACACATTCTCTCTCTCTCACATTCTCTCTCTCTATTACATTCTCTCTCCCTCACATTTTCTCTCTCAGACATTCTCTCTATCTCACATTCTCTATTACATTCTCTCTCTCTCACATTCTCTCTCTCTATTACATTCTCGCTCTCACAATCTCTATCTCTCACATTCTCTCTTCCTCTCTATTACATTCTCTCTCTCTCACATTCTCTCTCTCTCACATTCTCTCTCTATTACATTCTCTCTCTCACTCACACACATTCTCTTTCTCTCTCTCACATTCTCTCTCTCTCTATTACATTCTCTCTCTCACATTCTCTCTCTCTATTACATTCTCTCTCTATTACTTTCTCTCTCTCTCTCACACACACATTCTCTTTCTCTCTCTCTCATTCTCTCTCTCTATTACATTCTCTCCATCTCATATTCTCTCTCTCTCTCACATTCTCTCTCTCTATTACATTCTCTCTCTCTCACATTCTCTCTCTCACACATTCTCTCTCTCACACATTCTCTCTCTCACACATTCTCTCTCTCTCTATTACATTCTCTCTCTCTCTACTACATTCTCTCTCTCACACATTCTCTCCCACTATTACATTCTCTCTCTCTCACATTCTCTCTCTATTACATTCTCTCTCCCTCACATTCTCTCTATTACATTCTCTCTCTCACTCACACACATTCTCTTTCTCTCTCTCTCATTCTCTCTCTCTATTACATTCTCTCCATCTCATATTCTCTCTTTCTCTCACATTCTCTCTCTCTATTACATTCTCTCTCTCACCAATTCTCTCTCTCTCACATTCTCTCTCTCTCACATTCTCTCTCTCACACATTCTCTCTCTCTATTACATTCTCTCTCTCACTTTCACACATTCTCTTTCTCTCTCTCACACATTCTCTCTTCCTCTCTCTCACATTCTCTCTTACATTCTGTCTCTCTCACATTCTCTCTCTCAATCACACACATTCTCTTTCTCTCTCTCTCACATTCTCTCTCTCTCTATTAAATTCTCTCTATATTACATTCTCTCTCACTATTACATTCTCTCTATCTCACATTCTCTATTACATTCTCTCTCTCTCACATTCTCTCTCTATTACATTCTCCCTCTCTCTCACACACACACT